>NC_092225.1:2113755-2241255 GCF_036320965.1 Panulirus ornatus
GGTGAGGATATTCCAACAAAGGCCCAGTCCTCTGTTCCTAACGCTACCTCGCTAACGCGGGAAATGGCGAATAGTTTGAAGGAAAGAAAGAATATATATATATATATATATATATTTCTTTCTTTCAAACTATTCGCCATTTCCCGTGTTAGCGAGGTAGCGTTAAGAACAGAGGACTGGGCTTTTGAGGGAATATCCTCACCAGGCCCCCTTCTCCGTTCCTTCTTTTGGAAAAGAAAAAATAATGAGAGGGGAGGATTTCCAGCCCCCCGCTCCCTCCCCTTTTAGTCGCCTCCTACGACACGCAGGGAATACGTGGGAAGTATTCTTTCTCCCCTATCCCCAGGGATAATATATATATATATATATATATATATATATATATATATATATATATATACATTTCTTTCTTTTCTTTTTCTTCATACTATTCACCATTTCCCGCGTTAGCGAGGTAGCGTTAAGAACAGAGGACTGGGCCTTTGAGGGAATATTCTCACCTGGCCCCCTTCTCTGTTCCTTCTTTTGGAAAATTAAAAAGAAACGAGAGGGGGAGGATTTCCAGCCACCCGCTCCCTCCCCTTTTAGTGGCCTTCTACGACACGCAGGGAATACGTGGGAAGTATTCTTTCTCCCGTATATATATATATATATATATATATATATATATATATATATATATATATATATATATATATATATATATATATATATATATATATATTCCCTTTTCCCTGAGGATAGGGGGGATAGGGGATTAAGAATACTTCCCACGCATTCCTCACGTGTCGTAGAAGGCGACTAAAGGGGACAGGAGCGGGGGGCCAGAAACACTCCCCTCCTTGTATTTTAACTTTCTAAAAGGGGAAACAGAAGAAGGAGTCACGCGAGGAGTGCTCATCCTCCTCGAAGGCTCAGATTGGGGTGTCTAAATGTGTGTGGATGTAACCAAGATGAGAAAAAAGGAGAGATAGGTAGTATGTTTGAGGAAAGGAACCTGGATGTTTTGTCTCTGAGTGAAACGAAGCTGAAAGGTAAAGGGAAGAGTGGTTTGGGAATGCCTTGGGAGTAAAGTCAGGGGTTAGTGAGAGGACAAGAGCAAGGGAAGGAGTAGCACTACTCCTGAATCAGGAGTTGTGGGAGTATGTGATAGAGTGTAAGAAAGTAAATTCTAGATTGATATGGGTAACACTGAAAGTTGATGGAGAGAGATGGGTGATTATTGGTGCATATGCACCTGGGCATGAGAAGAAAGATCATGAGAGGCAAGTGTTTTGGGAGCAGCTGAATGAGTGTGTTAGTGGTTTTGATGCAAAAAGACCGGGTTATCGTGATGGGTGATTTGAATGCAAAGGTGAATAATGTGGCAGTTGAGGGAATAATTGGTATACATGGAGTGTTCAGTGTTGTAAATGGAAATGGTGAAGAGCTTGTAGATTTATGTGCTGAGAAAGGACTGGTGATTGGGAATACCTGGTTTAAAAAGCGAGATATACATAAGTATACGTATGTAAGTAGGAGAGATGGCCAGAGAGCGTTATTGGATTACGTGTTAATTGATAGACGCACGAAAGAGAGACTTTTGGATGTTAATGTGCTGAGAGGTGCAACTGGAGGGATGTCTGATCATTACCTTGTGGAAGCAAAGGTGAAGATTTGTGGGGGTTTTCAGAAAAGAAGAGAGAATGTTGGGGTGAAGAGAGTGGTGAGAGTAAGTGAGCTTGGGAAGGAGACTTGTGTGAGGAAGTACCAGGAGAGACTGAGTACAGAATGGAAAAAGGTAAGTACAAAGGAGGTAAGGGGGGTGGGAGAGGAATGAGATGTATTTAGGGAAGCAGTGATGGCTTGCGCAAAAGATGCTTGTGGCATGAGAAGCGTGGGAGGTGGGTTGATTAGAAAAGGTAGTGAGTGGTGGGATGAAGAAGTAAGATTATTAGTGAAAGAGAAGAGAGAGGCATTTGAACGATTTTTGCAGGGAAAAAATGCAAATGAGTGGGAGAGGTATAAAAGAAAGAGGCAAGAGGTCAAGAGAAAGGTGCAAGAGGTGAAAAAGAGGGCAAATGAGAGTTGGGGCGAGAGAGTATCATTAAATTTTGGGGAGAATAAAAAGATGTTTTGGAAGGAGGTAAATAAAGTGCGTAAGACAAGGAAGCAAATGGGAACTTCAGTGAAGGGGGCAAATGGGGAGGTAATAACAAGTAGTGGTGATGTGAGAAGGAGATGGAGTGAGTATTTTGAAGGTTTGTTGAGTGTGTTTGATGATAGAGTGGCAGATGTGGGGTGTCTTGGTCGAGGTGGTGTGCAAAGTGAGAGGGTTAGGGAAAATGATTTGGTAAATAGAGAAGAGGTAGTAAAAGCTTTGCGGAAGATGAAAGCCGGCAAAGCAGCAGGTTTGGATGGCATTGCAGTGGAATTTATTAAAAAAGGGGGTGACTGTATTGTTGACTGGTTGGTAAGGTTATTTAATGTATGTATGATTCATGGTGAGGTGCCTGAGGATTGGCGGAATGCTTGCATAGTGCCATTGTACAAAGGCAAAGGGGATAAGAGTGAGTGCTCAAATTACAGAGGTATAAGTTTGTTGAGTATTCCTGGTAAATTATATGGGAGGGTATTGATTGAGAGGGTGAAGGCATGTACAGAGCAACAGATTGGGGAAGAGCAGTGTGGTTTCAGAAGTGGTAGAGGATGTGTGGATCAGGTGTTTGCTTTGAAGAATATATGCGAGAAATACTTAGAAAAACAAATGGATTTGTATGTAGCATTTATGAATCTGGAGAAGGCATATGATAGAGTTGATAGAGATGCTCTGTGGAAGGTATTAAGAATATATGGTGTGGGAGGCAAGTTGTTAGAAGCAGTGAAAAGTTTTTATCGAGGATGTAAGGCATGTGTACGTGTAGGAAGAGAGGAAAGTGATTGGTTCTCAGTGAATGTAGTTTTACGGCAGGGGTGTGTGATGTCTCCATGGTTGTTTAATTTGTTTATTGATGGGGTTGTTAGGGAGGTGAATGCAAGAGTTTTGGAAAGAGGGGCAAGTATGAAGTCTGTTGTGGATGAGAGAGCTTGGGAAGTGAGTCAGTTGTTGTTCGCTGATGATACAGCGCTGGTGGCTGATTCATGTGAGAAACTGCAGAAGCTGGTGACTGAGTTTGGTAAAGTGTGTGAAAGAAGAAAGTTAAGAGTAAATGTGAATAAGAGCAAGGTTATTAGGTACAGTGGGGTTGAGGGTCAAGTCAATTGGGAGGTAAGTTTGAATGGAGAAAAACTGGAGGAAGTGAATGTTTCAGATATCTGGGAGTGGATCTGGCAGCGGATGGAACCATGGAAGCGGAAGTGAATCATAGGGTGGGTGAGGGGGCGAAAATTCTGGGAGCCTTGAAGAATGTGTGGAAGTCGAGAACATTATCTCGGAAAGCAAAAATGTGTATGTTTGAAGTAATAGTGGTTCCAACAATGTTGTATGGTTGCCAGGCGTAGGCTATGGATAGAGTTGTGCGCAGGAGGGTGATGTGCTGGAAATGAGATGTTTGAGGACAATATGTGGTGTGAGGTCTTTTGATCGAGTAAGTAATGTAAGGGTGAGAGAGATGTGTGGAAATAAAAAGAGTGTGGTTGAGAGAGCAGAAGAGGGTGTTTTGAAATGGTTTGGTCACATGGAGAGAATGAGTGGGGAAAGATTGGCCAAGAGGATATATGTGTCGGAGGTGGAGGGAACGAGGAGAAGTGGGAGACCAAATTGGAGGTGGAAAGATGGAGTGAAAAAGATTTTGAGTGATCGGGGCCTGAACATGCAGGAGGGTGAAAGGCGTGCAAGGCATAGAGTGAATTGGAACGATGTGGTATACCGGGGTCGACGTGCTGTCAATGGATTGAGCCAGGGCATGTGAAGCGTCTGGGGTAAACCATGCAAAGTGTGTGGGGCCTGGATGTGGAAAGGGAGCTGTGGTTTCGGTGCATTATTACATGACAGCTAGAGACTGAGTGTGAACGAATGGGGCCTTTGGTGTTTTTCCTAGCGCTACCTCGCACACATGAGGGGGGAGGGGGTTGTTATTCCATGTGTGGTAAGGTGGCGATGGGAACAAATAAAGGCAGACAGTATGAATTATGTACATGTGTATATATGTATATGTCTGTGTGTGTATATATATGTGTACATTGAGATGTATAGGTATGTATATTGTGCATGGGTGGACATGTATGTATATGCATGTGTATGTGGGCGGGTTGGACCATTCTTTCGCCTGTTTCCTTGCGCTACCTCGCTAACGCGGGAGACAGCGACAGAGCAAAATAAATAAATAAATCAATATATATATATATATATATATATATATATATATATATATATATATATATATTTTGCTTTGTCGCTCTGTCTCCCACGTTAGCAAGGAAACAGACGAAAGAATGGCCCAACCCACCCACATACACATGTATATACATACACGTCCACACACGCAAATATACATACCTATACAACTCAACGTATACATATATATACACACTCATAGAAATACAACCCTCTCCCCCCGCATGTGCGCGAGGTAGCGCTAGGAAAAGAAAACAAAGGCCACATTCGTTCACACTCAGTCTCTAGCTGTCATGTATAATGCGCTGAAGCCATACCTCCCTTTCCACATCCAGGCTCCACAGAACTTTCCATGGTTTACCCCAGACGCTTCACATGCACTGGTTCAATCCACTGACAGTGCGTCGGCTCCGGTATACCACATCGTTCCTATTCACTCTGTTCCTTGCACGCTTCACCCTTCTGTACTTTCAGGCCCCGATCACTCAAAATCCTTTTCATTCCACCCTTCCACCTACAATTAGGTCTCCCACTTCTCCTCGTTCCCTCCACCTCTGACACATATCCTCTCTGTCATTCTTTCCTCACTCATTCTCTCCATATGTCCAAACCATTTCAACACTCTCTTCTTCTCTCACAACCACACTATTTTATCTCCACACATTTCTCTTATCCTTTCATTACTTACTCGACCAAACCATCTCACACAATATATTGTATTCAAACATCTCATATCCGACTCAAGTATATACCTGGCACCGGTAAGAGGCGTAAAGCCTCCTAAAGCTTTCACATGACCCTCAGCTTACCGTTAGTGACAAAGTAAACAAAGTTTCTCTCTGACTAAAGCGCTTCATATATTTACTTTGGGTTCAGAGTTGACTCGGCCGCCAAGCTGCTAGCCAGGCACCCAGCCAGCCAACTAGGCAGCTACCTAGGCATCCAGACAGGTAGCCAGCCAGCCAACAAGGTAGACTGCCATGCAGCTAGCCAGTCAGCCAACCAGCCAAACAGATGGTTAGCCAGCCAGCTAGCCAGTCAATCAGGTGCCCAGTAAGCCATTCGGGTAGCTGGCCAGCTATTCCGCTAGCCGGCAGGCCAGCCAGGTCCCCAGTCAAGCACTTCTGTAGAGGTCGGTAACCAGCAAGCCTGCTAGGTAGGCGTCCAGGTAGCCAGGTAGCCAGCCAGCCAGGTAGGCAGGTAGGCAGATACGTGGAGAGGCAGCCAGCCAGCCATCCAGCCGGGTAGCTAGCCAGCCACCCAGCCAGCCAGCTGGGCGATATTCGCTTGTCAAACTTCAGCTGTTTCTGTTGACTACTTTCAGTAATCAGTTTCTCTGACGTCAGCTGTTAATTTCCCTAGCGTCAGCAGTCAGTCTCGCTAACACCTAGTCTATTCCCCTGACATCGGCAGTCAGCTTCCCTGACGACATCCGTCAGTATCCCTGACGTCGGTAACAAGTATCCCAGCCGTCAACGGTCAGCTTCCCTGACGTCATCTCCTGGGATCACCCCCCCCCCCCCCCCCCCTCCCAGCATGTGCTGAAAACACATGAAAAGGATAATGAAGAACAAATATATTATGTAGCAGATGACAGTCATCTGTGAATTAGAGGGCAAAAGTTTAGTCTTAAAGTATTTTGTTCAAAAGATGTATGAAAAAGTAGCAAATGTCTTTTTCTTGACTGTCTAACTTAGCCATTTACCTGACATATTCTCACATTAATGTCTTACGTTATTATGTTAATGCTGGTCTTTAGCGTATGAGTCCGGTTGTGATTCGTTGTACAACTGAACCAGTGTAATACGCTGTCTGTACTCACGTCATAGTCTCACCGTACGCTGGACATGAGCGATCTCTGTCATTAACTTTTCCATCATTTTGTTAACATGATCATACGACCCAAGATAGTAGCTGTCGTATTCAATCGTTGAGCACAAATAATTCACCGGTAGACCAAGTTAAACCTGAGAATTCCTGGCCAGTGTTTCGCTGAAACTGAACACTTCCCTACGACTGTCATGATTTCGTTAACCTGAACATCTCCCTAAGTCTGTCATGATTTCGTTAACCTGAACATCTCCCTAAGTCTGTCATGATTTCGTTAACCTGAACAAATCTTGACCACCATTAAGTAGAATGTATGATTAACTTCATCTTACCTCGTTGAACATGAACTATGTCTTGCCAAATTTCTCATTATATCTTCAAGGATGAACATCTCTTGGCCAGTTTCTTAGTACATAATTGTGCCTGAACATTCCAGGCCCGTGTGTACCACCTCGTTGCACACCTCCCGGGGTTTGCTGAAGCTGAAGGATTCCAGGACAGTTTTTCTTTATTCATTTTTAGCTAAACTGTTCCTGGTATTTTTAGCTAAACTGTTCCTGGTATTTTAGCTAAACTGTTCCCGGTATTTTTAGCTAAACTGTTCCTGGTATTTCAAGTTAAACTGTTCCCGTTATTTTTAGCTAAACTGTTCCTGGTATTTTTAGCTAAACTGTTCCTGGTATTTTCTGTAGTGTTTCGTATTTTCTGTAGTGTTTCGTTTCATCTAAGCCATCCCCAGGCGGGTTATCAGGTTCTTTCTAGAACTGAACACTCCCCAGAGCACGTCTCGTTGTACCCTGAGTAATACCTTCCTGTTTCTCATCATCTCGTTGAATTCAAACGACCTTGTACCTCGTTCACCCTGAACCATTGTAACACTAGGCTGGTAACGACCTCTTCACCTCGTTTCGAGACTTAAAAGACCTCACCTCGGCAGACGCCTGCTTGCAGGGCCTCCCGTTTTGTAAGTCGATGGCATGGAGGGGAGGGGGGGGGTCCTATCCCCCTGCTGGTTGCCCACCTGCACGTCCGGCAGGTTGACCTGCCTCAGCGCAGGCGCAGTCATCTTTAATCATGGTCACCACGATTGTTTACGTTTGTTTTTCTGAGTAGCTTATAATGAGCTCAAGAAGACCAAGGAAATATGCACCAGCCAATTATTAAGACTATCTATCACAGATTCTTATATAAATGTCATTTTCCGGTCAACATCTTCAGAAAAGATTTTATGCAAATTATGTCATAGCCGGATTTTTTTTTTTTTCAGAAAGGCGTCTAATCCAGGTTCCGCACTTTAAGGGAAACCAAATTTACCATAAGTTCGGAGTCAGCGAGACTGAGCCTCTAAGAGAGGGAGAGTCATTTACATACGTACTGAGGAAATATTAGCATACAAAAAAGTGTCCCTTCTTAGAACGGCCGAGCTCTGAGGCAAGACCTGAATATATATCTCGCTCAGTGCATACGTCGCGGGTAGTTGTGTATATGTCTGTGTGTGAGAGAGAGAGAGAGAGAGAGAGAGAGAGAGAGAGAGAGAGAGAGAGAGAGAGAGAGAGAGAGAGAGAGAGAGAGAGAGAGAGTATATTTCGTGATTATATTGCAGGGGGAGGGTTTTACACTTGTGTTCCCCCATCTATTAACCTTGTAAATATCAACTGTGTTTTTATTCCTACGTGAACACACACACACACACACACACACACACACACACCTTAGGATTCGATCCCATGCGGGCCCGTGATGACTCATGATCATTAGGACTAACCACTAGACCACGGAAGCCCGTGCGTGTGTATGATTATCATATATGTTATACGGGGAGGGAGTTGTACACTGGAGTTGCCTCGTCTCGTAGCCTTGTATATATTTGTTACGTCTTTACTCTTGTACACACACACACACACACACACACTACGGGTCTCCGTGGTGTAGTGGTTAGCGTTACTGACCAGGAATCAGCACGGGCCTGCCCGAGGTCGGACCCGTATCGGTTCAAATCCTGAGTGTGGCAGTCGGACTACACCCAACCCAGGTGTTTATCTCCTCTTGTTGCTGGTGTATAAATGAGTATCTGGCGCAGGCTGATGTGTGTGTGTGTGTGTGTGTGTGTGTGTTAGTGGTTACTTATGGCTATAAATTTGTGAATATGGGGAGACAGTTTTGCATTCGTGGGCCCCATCTCTTAACTTCACAGTTTTTTCCATTTTTACTCTTAAATTTCCCTGTGGTCATTATTCACTTGCTCTTGATCCAGCTTGTTCCATAATGTCCACTTCTTTGGCAAGAGAAATGCTTCAGGTCGTCGCTAATGCCATTTTCTTTCCCAGTATCCTGTTATAGCCCCCCCGGTTCTTGAGTCATCGTGGATTTCAAAGAACTGGTTTATATAACATTACTTTTGACCTCTAGGAACTCAGAATTGGTCATCTTGTCTTCATTAGTCGTCCGCCGCTCTGCTGTAGGGAGAGGAGGGACCTCGTTTCTCCCTTCATAACTCATTCATTTAACTCTGGCACCAACCTCGTTGCCTTCACTTGGACCTTCTCCAGCAGTTCCTCCTGTATCCTCTAGTGGAAGGATACTGATGATGAATATTTTAGCTTTTAGATCGAACTCTGTTCTCTAACATCTCTTTCTCCATGTGCCTATGGGCAGATGTCAAACATTGGTCACAGTATAATTTGCTTTTCTAACGACCATCATCACATTATTTTTCGATGATGAGTTCGATATGATGTCACTTCCAAGGTTCGTAGGTTGACTAGTGCAGTTTGTTTAGGCTTCGGCCCGACAAAGCATTTAAGCATTTGCCTTCCCTGTACACACCCAGTTTGAGGTCCAGTTTTCTTTATAAACATTCTAGCAGCGTGAGAATATAATCTACCTGCCCATCTCTCATACGCTTCTAACTACTCCAGCAGGAGTACGAGAAATTTTGTTCAATATTATGTCCTACGGAGTCCCATACTCAGGTAGTTCAGAATATCTATTATTTTTGTTATTTTGTTCAGTATCCTGTGGGCCACATTTGTCATTGAAGTAGGACTGTAGTTCACCTTTACTTCTTTCACTTTTCTCAAAGGTTGGCGTTGTGTTAGTTCTCCATCAATCCTCTGGAACACTACCTTTTCCGGGAGAACTCATAAAGAACATCTCGCTTGACGTTTCAAGGGTATCCTCGCACTATCTCACTACAGATAGTGTGAAACCATCTTGGCCATGAGTCTCATGTGGCTCCAACCCCAACGTGAGGCTTTTAGCTTTGTGAGTTTATCAGGGTTTACGGGGGGTATCATTCTCTCTTAGACCGGTAATGCTGCAAGATCCGAACCCTCTAAGATAAATAGACTTCGGGACTTTGTGTGTAAATCTTCACATGGACCCACATCTACGTCGATAAGTTTTTCTTTTGTGCCATTTAATCATAGTCTTTGCTCCTTTAACGACAATTTCCTCTTTCTGAATTTACTGAATAGTTCAAGAAGTTATTTTAATTTGCCAACTGTTGTTTTTCCATGACATTCCTGTTTCCACTTCCTTGTGTTGTAATCATTCCAGATCTTCTTGTACCTTTCGAGTGTTGCCCGGCTCCTGTGTCTTTTTCATATGTCCGGATTCCTCACCCGTTACCCTAGACCATACCACTCATCATTTCTATTTGGTGTTTCCCCTTCCTCCTCTCCACATTGTATCACGCGCCTCCCTTGTTCCTTGCTATAGCTTTCGCAGTATTTTTACACTTTTTAGTCCTTCAAATCTGGAATTTAGTCGGTCCCTCGCAGAATCCATCCCGCTACTTCCCCCGGTTAATCTGAGTCTCTTCCTCAATTATGAGAGTTCCCTTTGCCATTCCCTCTCCCATGTCGAGTACTAGATGAACACTTACCCCAAGTTCATCTCCACAGGAAGTGATCTAACTCTCCATCGTACTATTCACAAAAAGGAGATCCAGTTTCGATGATATTGTCAATACCTCTCTGACCCTAGATGTAACCAGTGACATACTGGCACGAAAAGTTCTCTTGTGCACACCTCAGGAAATTGGATATCATTGTGTTTTCATCTCATGTGGGTCCACGGTTCTTAAATCACATTGTCTGTCGCTGAATTCTCGGAGCAAGAGAATTTTTCCATTCTTCCACTACTTTTCATGCCTAGTATTCCCGCTTACCGTACTACCATGAGGTTTCGTTCATTATTCTGTTTCGTTTGGTGACCATAGTGAGTTGAATATCAGGCAATTAGAGAGACATTGTCAGTCATTATCTTGACTAACGATATTAGGTCTTTCATTAGTAGTATTTACCATAACTTCGTGAAACTTGCTAGTTCTTCATAAGAATGACTGGTCATCCCTGTCATTTGTTCTCTCATAGTTATTGGAGAGGAGTAAGAGGGATTCATTTTCTATCCAGTATTTAGTCTCAGTTGTGCATATGATATTTGTCAGTATCGTAGCATTAAGTCCAAGCCCCATCTGGCTTCAGTGGAAAACTATCAGTAATACTTGACGATATTTTCAGTATGGATATTGCACTACTGCTACCTCTCTCTCCTCTGCTGTCGATGGTGAGTGGCTGGGTGGAGAGGGAAGCTTTGATTGACTTGTCGACCCAAGGGTCCTTGCACCTTGTGTCTTTTGCCTAATTCTCTCTCCCTCTTTACTTTTGTATCACACACACACACACACACACACACACACACACACACACGACACACACACACACACACACACACACACACACACACACACACACACACACACACACACACACACACACACAGATACATGTTAGTGTGTGTGTGTGTATGTGTGTTATTTATTCATAATTGGTCCAGAATCTCTCTCTTGAGAACGTCTTGGTTTTACTCCAGGAGCCTTTTTTCAAGAGCTCCTGTAGTTCTATGTCTTTCTTAATTCCAGTAGCAGGTAAATGATAGACTCTTGTAGACTCAACACAGAATAATACATCTTTTTTTTTAAAGTGATCCTTACAGTCGCTGTGTAACCACAGGCATTGCGGATTCCAGTAACACATATCTTTTCTATTCATTTATTTCTTTATTGTAACTAACATGGCACAGAACGATATATGCGTCAGCCATTGACTATCTTAGATAAAATGACAAAAATATGAATTATTAGGGAGAAAAAGAAAATATATACGTCGAAAAGATAATATATACGTCTTAGGAGTATTTTGAGTTTTTAGGGAACAAGACGAGAGAAGGAAGAGAGATCCACAGCCTCACAGTTCGAAGAGAGGATGAATAGACAGTATCATAATGGTCAATCCTCATGTAGCTGGTCTCCACACATACACTACGGGAAGCAGCAGTCAGCTGCGTGCCTCGGGTCCATACTTTACTGGCTAGGACACATGCAGACAGATTACGAAAACAGTGGACGAAATGATTCTTGTAAAGCAGTGGGAGAATACCAACATCATAGATGACAGAATGGCATGTTGAATAGAGGTAACAGTAGAAGCGTTGATGAAACGTAGTGCTTTTGACTACACTCGACACGATTGATTTATGCCGGTGTCCTCGGCAAATTTATTGTGCACCCCATGCTCATCCTATGAGCGGTAGCGCAAAAGGATTACTGGGGGTCACAAGAACGAATGAGACCCATGTTGATATGGAACAGCTGTTCAGAAGAAAAACAGTTTCGGCACCTACACAGCACCCTTCATCCATCAACTTTTGGGAAGCAGATTTTGTGAGGTTCTGATTGGGAGGTTTTCAGGTTAGAGTAGAAGATGTGGTTACGTGCAACAAGTTTGTATTAGTACGGAATTAAAATGAAGTGTTTTTGAAAAATATAACTGGAAAACGAGTAAGATTTAAACAGATATAAAGGTTGAAGTGGCATTTTTGAATTAATGAATTCCACCATTGATTTGATACTTGCCGTTATCAACAGATGGTTTACTGCATTTCCATCCCGAGATGGTGTACAGTTCCAAATTAAGAGGCAAAGTGCGTGTAGTGCGAGAACAACAACAACAACAACAACAACAACAACAACAACAACAATGTTGGGGTTAAGAAGGGAGGGAAAGTGAGTTGATATATGTGGAGGAGTATCATGGTCGTGAGAGGGAATAGGGTTACACGATGAAGAAAGATCCTTCTCTTTTTATAAGAGAAGAAAGATGGTAGGTGACAGAACATAGTCACGAGGAACACCACTGTTGACAGGAGCAGGTGGGAGGTCAATTCATAAAAGCCTACTGAGATGGAATGGTCAGAAAGGAAGCAAACAAACCGAATGAAGTTTAGAAGGATAAGCTTTATGCCACACATTGTGAATTGCTCCGGGGATGCCGAGGACTACGACGAACGATTCACCAAAACACTGAGAGAGGAAGACCAAACACAAGTCACAAAGAAGAGATCGCAAGTGGATCTTGTATCATGAAAAATGCACCGATGATGTGAAAAAAAGGATTGGAATTCTTAGTTCTTAAGAAAGTGAGAGTTTAGGAGAGTTCCAAAGACTTTGGATATCTCAGTAGTACTAAGAGAGATGGTGCTCTACTTAAAGGAGCTAAAATGGTCTACTTCCTCAGGGACAGACTGCACCAAGAAATGCTTCTAAGAAAAAAGAAGGATTTAGGATTTTAGACATAGACGAAATAGGCAAGCGAAGGTTCGGAGCCAACTCTGAAGAATATTCGCTTGTGGCAAGAGGATGTGAACCATTAAGCCACACGCGTTATCCACTTGTTGCTGGGAGAGCATTCCGAAGACCTTGCGGGAAGGAGGGAGACTAGGTAGTCACTGGAAAGCAAGGAGCTGGAAAGAGCAGCTTTAACACTCAAATATAAGTTTAAGACTTGAAATTACTTCGCTTAAGAACGTTCGACTGATTCACTTTTCTTTTTTGTTTGTTTTTAGTTCCTCATGCATCTTCTTGAGCGTTAACGTATGCATATATGTTTATGTGATACAATTATATACATACATATATATATATATATATATATATATATATATATATATATATATATATATATATATATATATATATATATATATATATATATATATATATATATATATATATATATATATATATATATTCTTTTTCTTTTAAACCATTTGCCATTTCCCGCGTTAGCGAGGTAGCGTTAAGAACAGAGGACTGGGCCTTTTTTGGAATATCCTCACCTGGCCCCCTCTGTTCCTTCTTTTGGAAAAAAAAAAAAAAAAAAACGAGAGGGGAGGATTTCCAGCCCCCCGCTCCCTCCCCTTTTAGTCGCCTTCTACGACACGCAGGGAATACGTGGGAAGTATTCTTAATCCCCTATCCCCAGGGATATATATATATATATATATATATATATATATATATATATATATATATATATATATATATATTCTTTCTTTTCTTTTAAACTATTCGCCATTTCCCGCGTTAGCGAGGTAGCGTTAAGAACAGAGGACTGGGCCTTTGTGGGATATCCTCACCTGGCCCCCCTCTGTTCCTCCTTTTGGAAAATTAAAAAAAAAACCAGAGGGGAGGATTTCCAGCCCCCGCTCCCTCCCCTTTTAGTCGCCTTCTACGACACGCAGGGAATACGTGGGAAGTATTCTTAATCCCCTATCCCCAGGGATATATATATATATATATATATATATATATATATATTATCATTATTTTTTTTTTATTTTGCTTTGTCGCTGTCTCCCGCTTTTGCGAGGTAGCGCAAGGAAACAGACGAAAGAAATGGCCCAACCCACCCCCATACACAATGTATACACACACACACGTTCACACACGCAAATATACATACCTATACATCTCAATGTACACATATATATACATACATAGACACATACATATATACCCATGCACACAATACACACTGTCTGCCCCCATTCACTCCCATCGCCACCTCGCCACACATGGAATACCATCCCCCTCCCCCCTCATGTGTGCGAGGTAGCACTAGGAAAAGACAACAAAGGCCCCATTCGTTCACACTCAGTCTCTAGCTGTCACGCAATAATGCCCGACATATATATATATATATATATATATATATATATATATATATATATATATATATATATATATATATATATATATATATATATATATATATATATATATATATATATATTATCCCTGGGGATAGGGGAGAAAGAATACTTCCCACGTATTCCCTGCGTGTCGTAGAAGGCGACTAAAAGGGAAGGGAGCGGGGGGCTGGAAATATTCCCCTCTCGTTTTTTTTTTTCTTAATTTTCCAAAAGAAGGAACAGAGAAGGGGGCCAGGTGAGGGTATTCCCCCAAAGGCCCAGTCCTCTGTTCTTAACGCTACCTCGCTATCGCGGGAAATGGCGAATAGTATGAAAAAAAAAATATCTATATATATATATATACATATATATATATATACATATATATATATATATATATATGATAGAGTTGATAGAGATGCTCTGTGGAAGGTATTAAGAATATATGGTGTGGGAGGAAAGTTGTTAGAAGCAGTTAAAAGTTTTTATCGAGGATGTAAGGCATGTGTACGTGTAGGAAGAGAGGAAAGCGATTGGTTCTCAGTGAATGTAGGTTTGCGGCAGGGGTGTGTGATGTCTCCATGGTTGTTTAATTTGTTTATGGATGGGGTTGTTAGGGAGGTAAATGCAAGAGTTTTGGAAAGAGGGGCAAGTATGAAGTCTGTTGGGGATGAGAGAGCTTGGGAAGTGAGTCAGTTGTTGTTCGCTGATGATACAGCGCTGGTGGCTGATTCATGTGAGAAACTGCAGAAGCTGGTGACTGAGTTTGGTAAAGTGTGTGGAAGAAGAAAGTTAAGAGTAAATGTGAATAAGAGCAAGGTTATTAGGTACAGTAGGGTTGAGGGTCAAGTCAATTGGGAGGTGAGTTTGAATGGAGAAAAACTGGAGGAAGTGAAGTGTTTTAGATATCTGGGAGTGGATCTGGCAGCGGATGGAACCATGGAAGCGGAAGTGGATCATAGGGTGGGGGAGGGGGCGAAAATTCTGGGGGCCTTGAAGAATGTGTGGAAGTCGAGAACATTATCTCGGAAAGCAAAAATGGGTATGTTTGAAGGAATAGTGGCTCCAACAATGTTGTATGGTTGCGAGGCGTGGGCTATGGATAGAGTTGTGCGCAGGAGGATGGATGTGCTGGAAATGAGATGTTTGAGGACAATGTGTGGTGTGAGGTGGTTTGATCGAGTGAGTAACGTAAGGGTAAGAGAGATGTGTGGAAATAAAAAGAGCGTGGTTGAGAGAGCAGAAGAGGGTGTTTTGAAGTGGTTTGGGCACATGGAGAGAATGAGTGAGGAAAGATTGACCAAGAGGATATATGTGTCGGAGGTGGAGGGAACGAGGAGAAGAGGGAGACCAAATTGGAGGTGGAAAGATGGAGTGAAAAAGATTTTGTGTGATCGGGGCCTGAACATGCAGGAGGGTGAAAGGAGGGCAAGGAATAGAGTGAATTGGAGCGATGTGGTATACCGGGGTTGACGTGCTGTCAGTGGATTGAATCAAGGCATGTGAAGCGTCTGGGGTAAACCATGGAAAGCTGTGTAGGTATGTATATTTGCGTGTGTGGACGTATGTATATACATGTGTATGGGGGGGTTGGGCCATTTCTTTCGTCTGTTTCCTTGCGCTACCTCGCAAACGCGGGAGACAGCGACAAAGTATAAAAAAAAAAAAAAAAATATATATATATATATATATATATATATATATATATATATATATATATATATATATATATATATATATATATATATATAAAATATTCTGTACATGTATATTTTTCCTATAATATGAACACTAATCAGATCTGAAAATAATTATGAAGGAATGTGAATAATTTGTATAGCTGAGGCTATGACCAAGATTACTTTTCTTAGAAGCCTTCTGCTGTGGAGGACCAAGCTCATCAGGTATCTACTTTTGTTTACTGTGGCCAGACCACAACTATGGTCATGTGTATCACAACAAAAGCCAGCCCTCTTCATTTCCTCCATATCTAAGATGACTGCAAAAATCAAGAATGATAAACTAATCTTGATATTCTAATGATGAAAAAAAAAAAGAATTTTAAGTATCATACAAGACAAATGAAACATAAGATGTCTTCAAAATTAAATTCTTCAGTTACTTACATAAACATCTCATTTCTATACTCTGAGGATACAATTTTTATGAAATCAAATTAAGATGATGAAATATCTATGAAAAGCACTGAATTTTTGGGAAAGTGTGCCTTTAACCTCCAATGACAAGTCTTTGAGCAATTAATCAACACCATGCTCATATGCATCTTCCAATATATATATATATACAGCTCTGCGCGATGGCCGAGCACTTCTTCCGCAGATATGGCAACGAGATGATACAACATGGTGACATCTGCCAACTTGACCACGATCATTTCGGTGGCTGACTCAGAGACTACATTAAAACTAGATTGTGTCTCAGTCATTTTAATTCCTATCATTTAGATTCCCTTTAATTAGCTTTACTCACAGTCTTGGCTATCTCACGGAGGGCAGGAAACCTCTTACAGGTATTCGCTTTAGGACATCACTGGACCCCGCCTCCTCTCTGGATCAACACCCCATACCAGCAGCAAGTCACCAACCCTATTTTGTTTACTTATTTAGACATACGCTGATACGCTGTCCCACTCGATTTACGATTCACAAGGCTGCTAACTATTGAGAGACGCGCCTTACAACGCGCAATTAGAGTTCAGCCACTCGATGCACCGAGCGATAAATCCCGAAATAAAGCCCAGCTGTCGACATCCTCCTCCATCCTCCAGCCTGTCTCCGAGAGAGAGAGAGAGAGAGAGAGAGAGAGAGAGAGAGAGAGAGAGAGAGAGAGAGAGAGAGAGAGAGAGAGAGAGAGAGAGAGAGAGAGAGAGAGAGAGAGAGAGAGAGAGAGAGAGAGAGAGAGAGAGAGAGAGAGAGAGAGAGAGAGAGAGAGAGAGAGAGAGAGAGAGAGAGAGAGAGAGAGAGAGAGAGAGAGAGAGAGAAGAAACGATGTTCTTTAACACAGTTAACACAATACACATGTAAACACACCACATGAAAACACCAAGTGAACTTACAACTCACTTGAACACAATGCTGACTGGGTAAAAGAAAAAAAAAGCTGATCACAAATACCCAGCCATTCACAGCGTGCAGAACTGGACCACCGCCAACAGCGTCAACATCAACCAAACCAAAACGGTAGTCATGCACGTCAGCTAAGCTACCAACTCTGCCACACCTCCTATTGTCTCACTATGCCCCTCTGTCTCCTCCAGGCTGTTCAGTCCACCAAGTTTCTCGAAGTCACTCTTGATGAGAACACTAAGCTGGGAGGAAATTCTTCAGTCATCGTGAGGAAATTCTCCAGCTATCATCTATACAATTTTCATAGAATCGGGGCATATGGGCTCCCTGCACCTGAACTCTGCACAACTACAAGGTACAACACCTACACTACACAACATCTACACAACCTTCTTCCTAAACTCCCTTATGCCTCCCGCACCTGGTCTACCTCCTTGTCCACCACACAACAAAGGCTGTCAGAAAATATGCAGAAAGGGTCATGCCGAATCATCCTCAGTCTTTCCTAACCCATTAATCGGTAAGGCTGTCGACACACTGGTCCTCCCAGCTCTTACAATCCATCTGTTCGGAAAGAAGACCCTGCGCTGTCAGCGCCTCCTTCACTGTTGGAGATTGGAGATCCTTTCATCCTCAGGTTGCACTTATGCATCACAGCTGTATGGAGTCCAGTCCAGCTCACACAGACGGCCACATAAACGCTCTCATTCTATCAAAGAACTAAGGAAGCTCCTGGCCAGAATGTCTATTTACTCCTCCCACACCGACTTCCATACTTCTAGTGAGCATGTTATGCATATATTAGCTGAATATTTTCAGGATTTGGCCGTAGATAATTCAATAAAACGTCATTTACAATTATCAAATATTGTCATTATTATCATCATTATAATTATCGATATTATTTCTAGTTATTATTATCATTATTATTATTATTATTATTATTATTATTATTATTATTTATTTATTTTATTTTTTTTTTTTTTTTGCTTTGTCGCTGTCTCCCGCGTTTGCGAAGGTAGCGCAAGGAAACAGACGAAAGAAATGGCCCAACCCACCCCCATACACATGTATATACATACGTCCACACACGCAAATATACATACCTACACAGCTTTCCATGGTCAAACCCGATATACCACATCGCTCCAATTCACTCTATTCCTTGCCCTCCTTTCACCCTCCTGCATGTTCAGGCCCCGATCACACAAAATCTTTTTCACTCCATCTTTCCACCTCCAATTTGGTCTCCCTCTTCTCGTTCCCTCCACCTCCGACACATATATCCTCTTGGTCAATCTTTCCTCACTCATTCTCTCCATGTGACCAAACCATTTCAAAACACCCTCTTCTGCTCTCTCAACCACGCTCTTTTTATTTCCACACATCTCTCTTACCCTTACGTTACTTACTCGATCAAACCACCTCACACCACACATTGTCCTCAAACATCTCATTTCCAGCACATCCATCCTCCTGCACACAACTCTATCCATAGTCCACGCCTCGCAACCATACAACATTGTTGGAACCACTATTCCTTCAAACATACCCATTTTTGCTTTCCGAGATAATGTTCTCGACTTCCACACATTCTTCAAGGCTCCCAGAATTTTCGCCCCCTCCCCCACCCTATGATCCACTTCCGCTTCCATGGTTCCATCCGCTGCCAGATCCACTCCCAGATATCTAAAACACTTCACTTCCTCCAGTTTTTCTCCATTCAAACTCACCTCCCAATTGACTTGACCCACAACCCTACTGTACCTAATAACCTTGCTCTTATTCACATTTACTTTTAACTTTCTTCTTTCACACACTTTACCAAACTCAGTCACCAGCTTCTGCATTTTCTCACATGAATCAGCCACCAGCGCTGTATCATCAGCGAACAACAACTGACTCACTTCCCAAGCTCTCTCATCCCCAACAGACTTCATACTTGCCCCTCTTTCCAAAACTCTTGCATTCACCTCCCTAACAACCCCATCTATAAACAAATTAAACAACCATGGAGACATCACACACCCCTGCCGCAAACCTACATTCACTGAGAACCAATCACTTTCCTCTCTTCCTACACGTACACATGCCTTACATCCTCGATAAAAACTTTTCACTGCTTCTAACAACTTGCCTCCCACACCATATATTCTTAATACCTTCCCCAGAGCATATTATTATTATTATTATTATTATTATTATTATCATTATCATTATTATTATTATTATTATTATTATTATTATTATTATTATTATTATTATTATTATTATTATCATTATTATTATTATTATTATTATTTTTATCATTATTATTATTATCATTATTATTATTATTATTATTATTATTATTATTATTATTATTATTTTTATCATTATTATTATTATTATTATTATTATCATTATTATTATTATTATTATTATTATTATCATTATTATTATTATCATTATTATTATCATTGTCATTATCATAAAGATAGAAATGATAATAATGATAATTGTCAGTATTATTATCATTATTATTATCATTATCATCATAATCATTATTATATTAGTCGTTCAGCCCCATTCGCTGAATTACATCACTGATTCAGAAAATCCCAAATATTCATTGAATACACCACCCACAAGAACACTGCTCACTATAACACACCACCCACCAGAACACTGCTCACTAGAACACACCACCCACCAGAACACTGCTCACTAGAACACACCACCCACCAGAACACTGCTCACCAGAACACACCACCCACCAGAACACTGCTCACCAGAACACACCACCCACCAGAGCACTGATCACCAGAACACACCACCCACCAGAGCACTGATCACTAGAACACACCACCCACCAGAGCACTGCTCACCAGAACACACCACCCACCAGAACACTGCTCACCAGAACACACCACCCACCAGAGCACTGATCACTAGAACACACCACCCACCAGAACACTGCTCACTAGAACACACCACCCACCAGAACACTGCTCACTAGAACACACCACCCACCAGAACACTGCTCACTAGAACACACCACCCACCAGAACACTGCTCACCAGAACACACCACCCACCAGAACACTGATCACTAGAACACACCACCCACCAGAACACTGCTCACCAGAACACACCACCCACCAGAGCACTGATCACTAGAACACACCACCCACCAGAGCACTGATCACTAGAACACACCACCCACCAGAACACTGCTCACTAGAACACACCACCCACCAGAACACTGCTCACTAGAACACACCACCCACCAAACACTGCTCACTAGAACACACCACTCACCACAACACACCACAACCCTCGTCCCACTTCCATACGTCACTCAGTGCAGCAAGTGGATGCACAAGCGGTGGCCCGCGGGTGCATGATCTGCAGCCCTCAAGTGGAAGATTAAGCAAGACATCATCCAACTACCGATTACTCACTTTCTATAAATGTTAGCTAGACTCTCGATCAGTGTCCACACTCGGCGTAAGAAGGCTGTTATGTGCGTATCCTTACTTAGCTCCACTTACGTTCAAATAGTCACTCCTATGAACCTCATTAAGTCAAAGTTTTGTAAAGAGAGAATGACGACACTTTACACCCCGCTCTGCGGCCGGTGACTTCGATATTTGATCCCATTATCAAGAAGGTTGTTTGAGAAATGCAATGGCAAGAGTCACACTGTGAGAAACGATTCCCTCAGATGTGAATATATTTTTCTTTTTAACTATGTAAGTCTAGGCATTTGGAACAATAAAACCCGTTCTATCAATATTCCGCGGCTGACAATGTATTGTAGTGAATGTTCTGCAGCTCTACTAAATATTGAATTTAGGGCAAAATATGATTTAAATGTTTTGAAATTACGACACCCATATGTTCCGTGGCCCCGAGCTTTTGATATAGTCTGCTGATGCGGCTCCAGAGGTAAAATGGTTGTGCAACCCAGTTTTAGAAGATTACAAAGTCATTCTGATCGCATAAAGGAGATAAAGGCATTATTCATTTAAACACATTATTCATTCGTTCGACTTACTTAACAGATCACATGGAAATCCTGTGAAAACATCATTTATTCATCCACTCACAATAACCACTTAAACAGAGAACCTTCTTAAAAACATCACTCGGTCTTCCACATACCACTTACAGCCATATACCACTTACAGGAAAGCACCAGTTGAACACAACACTTGTCTGCTTCCCAATTCCCTGTTTTGCTGCCGTAGGCTGGAGCGTGGTTCAAATTATTCATCTTTAAATGACTATGGAGAGACTGACACTTGCAACGTCAATCTCACATCTTCCCTTAGTAATGGTCTTTCTTCATCAGTCTTAATTGCCCACAGTCGTTGGAGTTAAAATCCTTATGTCATCTTAATGTATGTGCGTGCATTGGAGAGATATGCTTTTGTGTGTTCGTGTTTTTTTTTTTTTTATGGGAGTGCCTATGCATATATGTAATGCATGTGTGTGTGTGTGTGTGTGTGTGTGTGTGTCCCTCTTTTTCACCTTTATGTAACAACCCCCCCGCGACCCTTCTTCTCTTCTCCTCTCCTCCTGTCCTTCTTCCTCCTTGCCAGACCAGAGGGCCAGCGTCCTGTGTCAACAGCAATCACTCTTATAAACTGCGAGCTGCACCGCCCTCTACACAACCTGGAAGTAAACAAGTGCTCACCGCCTCCACTCGACCCTGAAATGACCGTGTTGACAGAGCAACGTTGTCTGGCTGTCTCAACCATTCCACACATGACTGCAGCAACACCTCCCTCCCATGGTGGCGACCAGGCGTAAAATAATATGTAACAAGTGTGTGAAGGTCCCCCGCTGGGCTATGTTGGTATGCCCTGTCGTAAGATTTGCTGGCCATGTTTAAGTATGCCCGTGTCTTAAGGTTCAGCTGGGCTGTGTTAAAATGCAGTGTCTCAGTTCTGCTAGGCTATGTTAATATGCCATGCCTTAAGAGCTGCCGGCCTGTGATAAAATGTTTCCCCTTCTTACGGTTAGGCTAGACTATGTAATATTTCCTGCTGGACTAATTTAGTATGTCTTAAGGGCTATTGAGCTGTGTTAGTACGCCTTGTCGTAATTTCCTTTTTGGCTTCATTAGTGTGCCTTAAGCTCTGTTGGACTGTGTTAAGATTCCTTGTTCTAACATCTGTTGGCCTCTGTTGTTGTCCTAGGTTTAGCTGGGCTGTGTATGCATACGTTTCTAATAAGTTGCCTGCTGGGTTGCGTAAGTATGCTCTGCCTTAACGTGTGCTGGGCTATGTTAGTATATGTTCATCTGCATTGAGTTGTGTTAGGAAACGCTGCAGGGCTATGTTAGTACGCTTTTCATAAGGTGTCTATGGCTGTGTTAACATGCCCTCCCCGAAAGCCTGTCGGGCTCCTAAGGTGTCTGTGGCTGTGTTAGTATGCTCTCCCCTAAGGCGTCTGTGGCTGTGTTGATATGCTCCCCAAGAAGACCTTTGTGGCGATGTTAGTACGTTCTTTCCTAATTTCTGCTGGGCAGTGCTAGCATGAGATGTCTTCCCATTTCCAGGATGTGGGTTTAAATGTTTTGTTGCTGGTGATGTTAAGGTCAATGTGAGCTAATCAGAACACATCCCGCACACTGCGTCGTACAGTGTCCTCACCCTGCGTCCTTAATGTCTCGAGTTTAAGCTCTCGAGCACGACAGTACGACCCTACAGAACGACTCTACGTCCCTTGGATATTACATATGATGAAGACCATCATACCCATGGGTCGTACCACTGTATTGAAGGCTCGTAATGTCGTTTTCAAAGGTGTCGTCATGGTTGAGAAACCGATTGTTATTCTCAAGAGTCGTACTGTCATGCTCAAGGGTCGTAATGTAGTGTTCAAGAGGTCGTTGTGTCGTGTGTAAGGGGTCGTGTTAGAATGTCGATTCTTGGCCAATCTTATGCTTAGGCTCCAACGCTAGGCTTAAAGTGTAGACCATAAACCCAGTACCGTTGCTCCCTGTCAATTATGGTGCCCAGGTCGGCCCCAGTAAATTAATGCCAACTTCATGGCATTAGTGCATCCATCACATAGTACAAACACCATCAATTTACCCCCTCCACCCCTTGTTCCCTCTCGGAAGGTAGCAGTAAGATAATTAGTAAGGAAAACAAGCCTATAAACAATCATTGGTACTGAAGCTGGGCCGCAATTAGTAAGCATCTACCGCCAGCTCTCCTCATTAGGAAGCACCAAGTGCCACTACCGCCATTAGTACCCTTCCCGTAACTGCTGGTCTCACCTGTCTCTCTTCACCTTTGCTTCCTTTAACCCTGAGGCACAAAATTACAACCCTTCTGTATGATGGCCTGACCTTTGTCCTCTCCCTGGCACTGTAGTGTCAGGTCAGAGGTCAGAAAATCATAGATAAGGGTCATCCCTTCATGCTCGATAGGTTGATAGACCACATCAATGCCCATCAACCACAACTGCCGCAGTTAACCACGGAGTCATCCTCAGCACGCTTACCAAACGCTTCCCTCCTCCACCACATCCTTAACACTGCCAACCCCACCTCCACCTCACACCACTACCCACTACCCTCACCACCCGCACGAACTCACAGCAAGGCATTAGGGCGGCTTGGCCAGGCATGTCGTGTTATGACAGGGCCCACAGGACGGCTGAGCGGTGCATGTTAGCACCACTCATTACCCACTCCCGCGGTGATGAATGGATGCAAAATGGGCACCGGGATCGGCACATGAAAGGATCTGCCATGAGCCATATGGCAGAAAGTGGGGGTTGACTTTACAAAGAGAACGGGTTTGTCAGGTGAAAGAAAATGGGGTAATAACCACGATGATAGGGATGTAGAGAAGCTTAATGTTTTTTTTGTTACGTCTGGTAATTGGATAATTAAAAGTCGGCCCGTCGTATATCAGTCTTAGTTTAACGCGTTCGGTCTCAGAGATCACGTAAGCGGCACCGATATACTGGTGATAAAGGCAGGCAGCGTGATACGTGAGCTGCAAGGGATGAGATTTTTTCCCATCCCTTTATGGCCGTCATTCCTGATGATCATCTCTGTCAAAATTAGCACTTTTTTTTTTTCGCCGTCATGACTGTGTGATCTTACCGTGGCCAGATGCACAGACTCTCCTGTTGTAACTACACTTACGCTTCAGGTTTTCTCTTTCACTATCCTAGGGACAGTGCTATTTTTTCCGTTTTCTTGATTTTTTTCTTTAAACACTTCCTCTTCATGTTGCTTGTACAAATCATCCCAGGTGTTGATGTAAGCGTCATTTTATCACATCTTCTTACCGTCTTATAGATTTTTGTTAATAAATCTGCTTTGTTATCATTTCCTTTTCGAGTTTCATTAGTAATATAATTCCCATGAACAATATTGTTCAGAGCTTTATTTATTAGCTTTATCAATAGCTTCTTCGACCAGTCTGTTCAACCTCACTTGGAAGCTTCGATCAGGCTGGGCGTCTTAATGGCCGGACAGTCCATCACCTGACCCCACACCAAGCGTGGTCCTCTCTTCCCCCCGCCTCCTACCTCCAGGATAGCCATCCTCTCCCATCCTCCGACTCCCATCCCTTGCACTGCCCTTCCCTCCCCTCCCCGAGTCTTCCCCCCCCCCTGAATGACATTTCCCCCTCCCCAGACCTCCAGCCTGTGTATGGCATTCCCCTGCAGAGTCCCCTAATCCGTGCACTGCCTACCCCCTCTGTGGAAGTGTACAACATGTGTGTTGTGTGCAGCAGATGATGTTCTACCCAGAAGATGTTGTTAAGGCAGAGGACGTCGGTGTTACTCGAAAATGTGTATCGTAGATGTAGTGTTTCCATCTACGTAGGGTTTATGATTAGTAAACCGTAATGCCCCCGGCTGTGTTATACAGCCGGGTTGACAAGTGGGCTGGCTGGATTCAGCTGCAACGACCAACCCTCGTCAGCGGGGTAAGGCGGACTGCGGGGAACTGGTCTGGCTGTAAACACCTGTGTTCTCCACTTCTACCAGACCGCCTCATTTTCTATATAAACCAAAAAACGCTCGACGTCTTTACCAATTAGCAACTGGCTAGTGATTACACCTAACCACCGACCCCCATCCCTTCCATGGGCCTTGTCGACAATCACATGTTTACCAAATGGCGTCCTAGCTTCATCTCTTCGATGTATATCAACTGACTGTTATATTTCTCTCTTGTGTCTCCCCTGATGATGTGATTATTACACGAAAGTGCACTTGGGAAATTTTCGTGTTTCATTTTCCACGTGGACTCATAGGAATATTTTGATCACGCGCAAAATTGTGATCCTTTCCAATATATATATATATATATATATATATATATATATATATATATATATATATATATATATATATATATATTAATTTATTTATTCATTTCGCTTTGTCGCTGTCTCCCGCGTTAGCGAGGTAGTGCAAGGAAACAGACGAAAGAATGGCCCAACCAACCCACATACACATGTATATACGTACACGTCCACACACGCAAATATACATACCTATACATCTCAATGGATACATATATATACACACACAGACATATACATATATATACATGTACATAATTCATACTGTCTGCCTTTATCTATTCCCATCGCCACCCCGCCACACATGGAATAACAACCCCCTCCCCCCTCATGTGTGCGAGGTAGCTCTGGGAAAAGACAACAATGGCCATATTCGTTCACACTCAGTCTCTAGCTGTCATGTCATAATACACCGAAACCACAGCTCCCTTTCCACATCCAGGCCCCACACAACTTTCCATGGTTTACCCCAGACGCTTCACATGCCCTGGTTCAATCCACTGACAGCACGTCGACCCCGGTATACCACATCGTTCCAATTCACTCTATTCCTTGCACGCCTTTCACCCTCCTGCATGTTCAGGCCCCGATAACTCAAAATCTTTTTCACTGCATCTTTCCACCTCCAATTTGGTCTCCCACATCTCGTTCCCTCCACCTCTGACACATGTATCCTCTTGGTCTATCTTTCCTAACTCATTCTCTCTATGTGACCAAACCATTTCAAAACACCCTCTTCTGCTCTCTCAACCACACTCTTTTTATTTCCACACCTCTCTTATCCTTACATTACTTACTCGATCAAACCACCTCACACCACATATTGTCCTCAAACATCTCATTTCCAGCACATCCACCCTCCTGCGTACAAATCTATCCATAGCCCACGCCTCGCAACAATACAACATTGTTGGAACCACTATTCCTTCACACATACCCATCTTTGCTTTCCGAGATAATGTTCTCGACTTCCACACATTCTTCAAGGCTCCCAGGATTTTCGCCCCCTCCCCCACCCTATGATTCACTTCCGCTTCCATGGTTCCATCCGCTGCCAGATCCACTCCCAGATATCTAAAACACTTTACTTCCTCCAGTTTTTCTCCATTCAAACTTACCTCCCAGTTAACTTGACCCTCAACCCTATAATGGCGTCCTAGCTTTGTCTCTTCGATGTATGTCAACTGACTGTTATATTTCTCTCTTGTGTCTCCCCTGATGGTGTGATTATTACACGAAAGTGCACTTGGGAAGTTTTCGTGTTTCATTTTCCCCGTGGACTCACAGGAATATCTTGATCACGCGCAAAATTGTGATCCTTTCCAATATATATATATATATATATATATATATATATATATATATATATATATATATATATATATATATATATATATATTTTTTTTTTTTATTCATTATCATTTTGCTTTGTCGCCGTCTCCCGCGTTTGCGAGGTAGCGCAAGGAAACAGACAAAAGAAATGGCCCAACCCCCCCCCCCCATACACTTGTATATACATACACATCCACACACGCAAATATACATACCTATACATCTCAATGTACACATATATATGTATATATACACACACAGGCATATACATATATACAGATGTACATAATTCATACTGTCTGCCTTTATTTATTCCCATCGCCACCTCGCCACACATGGAATAACATCCCCCTCCCCCCTCATGTGTGCGAGGTAGCGCTAGGAAAAGACAACAAAAGGCCCCATTCGTTCACATTCATTCTCTAGCTGTCATGTAATAATGCCCGAAACCACAGCTCCCTTTCCACATCCAGGCCCCACACAACTTTCCATGGTTTACCCCAGACGCTTCACATGCCCTGATTCAATCCACTGACAGCACGTCGACCCCGGTATACCACATCGATCCAATTCACTCTATTCCTTGCACGCCTTTCACCCTCCTGCATGTTCAGGCCCCGATAACTCAAAATCTTTTTCACTGCATCTTTCCACCTCCAATTTGGTCTCCCACATCTCGTTCCCTCCACCTCTGACACATATATCCTCTTGGTCTATCTTTCCTAACTCATTCTCTCCATGTGACCAAACCATTTCAAAACACCCTCTTCTGCTCTCTCAACCAAGCTCTTTTTATTTCCACACATCTCTCTTACCCTTACATTACATACTCGATCAAACCACCTCACACCACATATTGTCCTCAAACATCTCATTTCCAGAACATCCACCCTCCTGCGCACAAATCTATCCATAGCCCACGCCTCGCAACCATACAACATTGTTGAAACCACTATTCCTTCACACATACCCATCTTTGCTTTCCGAGATAATGTTCTCGACTTCCACACATTCTTCAAGGCTCCCTGAATTTTCGCCCCCTCCCCCACCCTATGATTCACTTCCGCTTCCATGGTTCCATCCGCTGCCAGATCCACTCCCAGATATCTAAAACACTTTACTTCCTCCAGTTTCTCTCCATTGAAACTTACCTCCCAATTGACTTGACCCTCAACCCTACTGTACCTAATAATCTTGCTCTTATTCACATTTACTCTTAACTTTCTTCTTTCACACACTTTACCAAACTCAGTCACCAGCTTCTGCAGTTTCTCACATGAATCAGCCACCAGCGCTGTATCATCAGCGAACAACAACTGACTCACTTCCCAAGCTCTCTCATCCCCAACAGACTTCATACTTGCCCCTCTTTCCAAAACTCTTGCATTCACCTCCCTAACAACCCCATCCATAAACAAATTAAACAACCATGGAGACATCACACACCCCTGCCGCAAACCTACATTCACTGAGAACCAATCACTTTCCTCTCTTCCTACACGTACACATGCCTTACATCCTCGATAAAAACTTTTCACTGCTTCCAACAACTTGCCTCCCACACCATATATTCTTAGTACTATCCACAGAGCATCTCTATCAACTCTATCATATGCCTTCTCCAGATCCATAAAAGCTACATACAAATCCATTTGCTTTTCTAAGTATTTCTCACATACATTCTTCAAAGCAAACACCTGATCCACACATCCTCTACCACTTCTGAAACCACACTGCTCTTCCCCAATCTGTTGCTCTGTACATGCCTTCACCCTCTCAATCAATACCCTCCCATATAATTTACCAGGAATACTCAACAAACTTATACCTCTCTAATTTGAGCACTCGCTCTTATCCCCTTTGCCTTTGTACAATGGCACTATGCACGCATTCCGCCAATCCTCAGGCACCTCACCATGAGTCATACATACATTGAATAACCTTACCAACCAGTCAATAATACAGTCACCCCCTTTTTTAATAAATTCCACTGCAATACCATCCAAACCTGCTGCCTTGCCGGCTTTCATCTTCCGCAAAGCTTTTACTACCTCTTCTCTGTTTACCAAATCATTTTCCCTGACCCTCTCACTTTGCACACCACCTCGACCAAAACACCCTATATCTGCCACCCTATCATCAAACACATTCAACAAACCTTCAAAATACTCACTCCATCTCCTTCTCACATCACCACTACTTGTTATCACCTCCCCATTTGCGCCCTTCACTGAAGTTCCCATTTGCTCCCTTGTCTTACGCACTTTATTTACCTCCTTCCAGAACATCTTTTTATTCTCCCTAAAATTTAATGATACTCTCTCACCCAACTCTCATTTGCCCTCTTTTTCACCTCTTGCACCTTTCTCTTGACCTCCTGTCTCTTTCTTTTATACATCTCCCACTCAATTGCATTTTTTCCCTGCAAAAATCGTCCAAATGCCTCTCTCTTCTCTTTCACTAATAATCTTACCTCTTCATCCCACCACTCACTACCCTTTCTAATCAACCCGCCGCCCACTCTTCTCATGCCACAAGCATCTTCTGCGCAATCCATCACTGATTCCCTAAATACATCCCATTCCTCCCCCACTCCCCTTACTTCCATTGTTCTCACCTTTTTCCATTCTGTACTCAGTCTCTCCTGGTACTTCCTCACACAAGTCTCCTTCCCAAGCTCACTTACTCTCACCACCCTCTTCACCCCAACATTCACTCTTCTTTTCTGAAAACCCATACAAATCTTCACCTTAGCCTCCACAAGATAATGATCAGACATCCCTCCAGTTGAACCTCTCAGCACATTAACATCCAAAAGTCTCTCTTTCGCGCGCCTGTCAATTAACACGTAATCCAATAACACTCTCTGGCCATCTCTCCTACTTACATACGTATACTTATGTATATCTCGCTTTTTAAGCCAGGTGTATATATATATATATATATATATATATATATATATATATATATATATATATATATATATATATATATATATATATATATATGTATACCTGGTTTATATATATATATATATATATATATATATATATATATATATATATATATATATATATATATATATATATATATATATATATATATATATATATATATATATATATATATATATATATATATATATATATATATATATATATATATATATATATATATATATATATATATATATATATATATATATATATATATATATATATATATATATATATATATATATATATATATATATATATATATATATATATATAACTCTCTCTCCTACTCACTTAAATGAGGAAATTATCACATACATCTAGCGCTCTTAATCTCTCTTAGAAGTTGACGAAGGATGTGAAAGTGTTTATCTATTAATTTACCCAGGATGTTTACAAGCCTGGCTTGGTTACGCTGACGTTAACAAGTTAATACACACGACTAAAACAAATTTTTGACTCATTTTTTGTCAGTCATCTGTCGCGACAATGTTGCACTCTCACCACGAGCTGTTGCTTGCTGAAGCCTGGGAATAATTAGGTTGACTGGTTGCATTATAGTGTAGATAGGTGAGTTAAGCTCGGATTAGCTTCTAAGTGGTAGCATTTGATCAATCTTAGGGGGTATTTGGAGTGTGAAGTTTGCTACATATCATGAGTGGTGTCAGATGATGAGAAGTAGATATACTGGACTCGTAGAACTTTTCTGCTTCGGTCAGCTTGCGGTCGATTGTCAGTCACATCTCGTTACTGCGTTGTGCCATAGCATGACCGCAGGATCTTTTGTTGGTAGCCGATATGTACAGGTCAAGGGGAGGAGGATATAGATGACTTACAGAATGCTCAAGTGCAGAGGTGTTTTCTGACCAATGTGTGGTGGAAATAACGGCTCTGAGAGATGCGTCATATGGAAGCCGAGAGGGTGTTGTTGCTCAAGGGTCGTGTCTAAGGGTTTGGGGCTAAAGAAGGCGAGATGGCTTGGCAAGGTGTGTCCCCAGGAGTGACACCTTTAGCAGCGAGGGTCGGAGAATTATCTCACGCCTCCTCCCACGCCTGACGTCTGTCTGCCTTCCTGCTTCAGACGGGAGCCAACCCGCCGCTGCACACCCGAATTTACGGGGAGATTATCCCCTAGACGGTGTTTTACCGCTGCCGTTTTAAGCAATCGTGTTTTGTCCGAACAGTGAGAGAAAGAAAATCGTCGCAGTTTCTTTTTAAATATCTACAGTGGATTGTTACTGTTTTGTCCTCTGATGACTTCTTCTGTTGTATCTCTCCCGGCCATAGGATGAGGATGGCAATATTTGTTTTCCGTGTCTATTTTCGTGCAGACCGCATTGGTTTTAGGTTACACGATAAAGTCAGAGTGTGTTGCAGGCTTCCACAGCACTTAGGAGTGTATGTATCTGTTGGTTAGTTGTGTGTGTGTGTGTGTGTGCGTGTGTGTGTGCTATTTGTCATAACTTCCTGTGTGTTACAGAGAGAGAGTTATAGACTTGTGTTTGCCCCGTTTCTTAACTTTGTATTCATGTACCATGTCTTTACCGTATGTGTGTATAGCTCAGTCTAAGCCGGATATCCATTATCGACCAGCTTCGAGGGAAGGCTAAACACTTGGGATTGGCTGTGGGCCAACTGCTGCATTCACCAGGCTCGAACCCGAGCGAGCCCGAGCGTGAGTCATGATCACTGACTCTAACCACCACACCACGGAAGCCTGTCTGTGTGTGTGTGTGTGTGTGTGTGTGTGTGTGTGTGTGTGTGTGTTTATTATTTGTGTAACTGGGAGAGAGTTTCACATTCGTGTTGTCCCGTCCCTTAACCATGTATAAATGTCTCAAGTGTTCACTCCTGCTGGTGTATGTACACACACGCACACACACACACACACACACACACACACACACACACACACACACATACACACTATCCTTTGCCAAGAACCCATTTTCTCCAAAAGCCCCTAGAGGAAGATGAACAAGTGGGTGGACTACGGACCGTCTAACGCAGATAGCATTTTACCGTACCTAACTGTCTAACGCTATGTGCGCCTATTGGGAAATAACCGGTGTAGACCCCGTTGCTCTCCAACGTGAGACGAAGGGTATTCGAGTACATAGTATTCGAATAGTTATTTCCTATTATCCAGACCCATAGCCTAGCGGTAGCATTCCTGCCTGTGGCACAGGGGTCCCGGGTTCGATCCTGGCTGTTGGAGGTTTGTATGTAATATCTATCTATCTATCTATCTATCTATATATATATATATATATATATATATATATATATATATATTCATAATGACGTTTACACATGACAGCTAGAGACTGTGAACGAATGTGGCCGTTTTTGTGTTTTCCTAGCGCTACCTCGCGGGGGTGGAGGGGGTTGCTATGTCATGGATGGCGGGGTGGCGACAGAATGGATGAGGGCAGCAAGTATGAATATGTGCATATATATATATATATATATATATATATATATATATATATATATACATATATGTCTGTGTATGTATATGTTGAAATGTATAGGTATGTATATGTGCGTGTGTGGGCGGCGTCTATGTATACACATGCGTATGTGGGTGAGTTGGGCCATTCTTTCGTCCGTATCCTTGCGCTACCTCGTTGACGCGGGAGACGGCGATAAAGTATGATAGAAAATAATAAGAAAATACTAACATTTATAACAGGGAGAGAGAGAGAGAGAGAGAGAGAGAGAGAGAGAGAGAGAGAGAGAGAGAGAGAGAGAGAGAGAGAGAGAGAGAGAGAGAGAGGTAACATGGGACCTACTAGTATGTAACGAGACCATGAAGAGGTTCCCTAAGACCAATAATATTCTACCAACTGGAAATGATAACAGTTTCCTCTTGACTGAGCATTTCAGTTACGTATTCTATGTGGGGATGTATGGCAATGCATGTGCATTTCATTTCTTTCGAACAATGTAATTCATATTCTTTTAAAATTTCAGTTCTTTTTTCATTTTCATTTTTTTTGTCTCGTGGATGGCAGTGTAGTACCTCGAACAGTGTAACTGTACTAATGATTAAAACCTTTTTCAGTAATTACTTCTCTTAGGTCGCAAGAGTTTGTTGAAAGTTAAGAATTGCTTCAGTTCCAGTAATTTTTTCTCAATGATTACTATTTTCCTGATCATTTCCAGACTTGTACCACATAACTGACATGCATTCTCACCGTCGAGTTAGGGAAGGCTGATAATGGCTTCTGATACATTTAGAAAAAAAGGATGTTTGCAGTGATACTTTGTATCGTTATTCTTAACGCAGAAGGTGTTTCTCATCTCGTGCTGTTGAATATGATCTTGCTAAACTCGTATGTTCACTCCTACATTCCCCTAACCCATTACTTTGCATTTGTCTACGTAGCCGCACCCTGACGTTTTGCTAAGTACATTATCCTCGTTCCCAGCTTTGTATCGTCAATAAATTTAGTGGCCTGGGTAGTTAGAGCTAATTCTAGATCATTTGTATGCATTATAAAAGAGAACTGGGCCAAGGACTGTGCCTGTGCCTTGTGGTACAATATTACCTAAACATAAGAATGCAAATGCTCGCCCATTTATTTTACGCTGTGTTTTATTGACCAGTTAGTTATCCAGTTGCACATCTCGATAGAATCAACACGAGATTTACTTATATACGGCGTTCTCATATATGGGACTTTATCTAAGACAATTTGTACGTTTAAAGAGGTAATCGTGAATGCTAATTTTGCAACTTAGTTGTTATATATTCTATCAACGAATCCAAAAGATGTGTTATAACCGCTATGGAAGCCACGTTGCTAGTTATATTTTTCCTTTTATTATATTAACCAAGAAAGCACGAACAACTGAACCCCTAATAAAGGCCATCTCAGTAACGATAAATAGATAAATATATATATATATATATATATATATATATATATATATATATATATATATATATATATATATATATATATATATATATATATATATATATATATATATATATATATATATATATATATATATATATATATATATATATATATATATATATATATATATATATAGGACCTGCCAGAGAATGAATGAGGTAAAGTTAAGAAAGAGGTGGAAGGATGGAGTAAAAAGGATTTTTAGCGATCGGGATCTGTACATGCAGGAGAATAAAAGGCGGAAGAGAGTGAACTGAAACGATGTGGTATACAGGGGTCGACGTACCGTCAATGGATTGAACTAAGGCATGTGAAACGTCTGGGATAAACCATGGAAAGGTGTGTGGGGCCTGGATGTGAACAGGATGCTGTGGTTTCGGTGCATTGCACATGGCATCTAGAGAATGGATGTGAGAGGATGTGGGCTTTCTTCTTATGTTACCTGGCGCTACCTCGCTGACGCAGGGTGTGGCGATGCTGTTTCCTGTGGGATGGGATGGCTCCGGGATTGGATAAAGGCGAGCAAGTACGAATATGTACATATGCATATATGTATATGTATGTGCATGTGTATGTATATGTGAATGTGCTTGTATGTGCGTGTATGAAAGAGGATGGGTCTTTATTTGTGTCTCGGCGCTGCCTCACTAGCGCAAAAAACGGTGATCAAGTACAATATATATATATATATATATATATATATATATATATATATATATATATATATATATATATTATCCCTGGGGATAGGGGATTAAGAATACTTCCCACGTATTCCCTGCGTGTCGTAGAAGGCGACTAAAAGGGGAGGGAGCGGGGGGCTGGAAATTCTCCCCTCTCGTTTTTTTAATTTTCCAAAAGAAGAAACAGAGGGGGCCAGGTGAGGATATTCCAAAAACGGCCCAGTCCTCTGTTCTTAACGCTACCTCGCTGACGCGGGAAATGGCGAATGGTTTAAAAGAAAAAGAAAAATATATATATATATATATATATATATATATATATATATATATATATATATATATATATATATATATATATATATATATATATATGTATATATATATATATATATATATATATATATATATATATGATTTAGTAAACAGAGAAGAGGTAGTGAAAGCTTTGCGGAGGATGAAAACTGGCGAAGCGGCAGGTTTGGATGGTATTGCAGTGGAATTTATTAAAAAAGGGAGTGACTATGTTGTTGACTAGTTGGTGAGGATATTCATTGTATGTATGGCTCATGGTGAAGTGCCTGATTATTGGTGGAATGCATGCATAGTGCCATTGTACAATGGCAAAAGGGATAAAGGTAAGGGTTAAAATTACAGAGGTGTAAGTTTGTTGAGTACTCCTGGGAAATTATATGGGAGGGTATTGATTGAGAGAGTGAAGGCATGTACATAGCATCAGATTAGGGAAGAACAGTATGGTTTCAGAAGTGGTAGAGGATGTGTGGATCAGGTGTTTGCTTTGAAGAATGTATGTGAGAAATACTTAGAAAAGCAAATGGATTTGTATGTAGCATTGATGGATCTTGAGAAGGCATATAATAGAGTTGATAGAGATGCTCTTTGGAAGGAAGGTATTCAGAGTATATGGTGTGAGAAGGAAGCTGCTAGAAGCAGTGAAAAGTTTTCATCGAGGACGTAAGTCATGTGTACGAGTAGGAAGAGAGGAAAGGGATTGGTTCTCAGTAAATGTCGGTTTGCGGCACGGGTGCTTGATATCTCCATGCCTGTTTAATTTGTTTGTGAATGGAGTTGTTAGGGAGGTGAATGCAAGAGTTTTGGAGAGAGGGGCAAGCATGCAGTGTGTTGAGGATGAGAGAGCTTGGGAAGTGAGTCAGTTGTTGTTCGCTAATGATACAACGCTGGTGGCTGATTCGGGTGAGAAACTGCAGATACTGGTCACTGAGTTTGTGAGAGAAGAAAGTTAAGAGTAAATGTGAATAAGAGCAAGGTTATTAGGTACAGTAGGATTGAGGAACAAGTCAATTGGGAGGTAAGTTTGAATGGAGGAAAACTGGTGGAAGTGAAGTGTTTTGAATATCTGGGAGTGGATTTGGCAGCGGATGGAACCATGGAAACGGAAGTGAGCTACTGGGTGGGGGAGGTGGCGAAAGTTTTGGGAGAGTTGAAGAATGTGTAGGAGGCGGGAACATTATCTCGGAAAGCAAAAACGGGTATGTTTGAAGGAATAGTGGTTCCAACAAAGTTATATAGATGCGAGGCGTGGGCTATAGATAGGGTTCTGCGGAGGAGGATGGATGTGTTGGAAATGAGATGTTTGAGGACATTATGTGGTGTGAGGTGGTTCTCAGTGAATGCAGGTTTGCGGCAGGGGTGTGTGATGTCTCCCTGGTTGTTTAATTTGTGTTATGGATGCAAGAATTTTGGAAAGAGGGGCAAGTATGCAGTCTGCTGTGGATGAGAGAGCTTGGAAAGTGAGTCAGTTGTTGTTCGCTGATGATACAGCGCTGGTGGCTGATTCGAGTGAGAAACTGCAGAAGCTGGTGACTGAGTTTGGTAAAGTGTGTGAAAGAAGAAAGCTGAGAGTAAATGTGAATAAGAGCAAGGTTAATAGGTACAGTACGGTCGAGGAACAAGTCAATTGGGAGGTAAGTTTAAATGGAGAAAAGCTGGAGGAAGTGGTGTTTTATATATCTGGGAGTGGATTTGGCAGCGGATGGAACCATGGAAGCGGAAGTGAATCATAGGGTGGGGGAGGAAGCGAAAGTTCTGGGAGCGTTGAAGAATATGTGGAAGTCGAGAACATTATCTCGGAAAGCAGAAATGGGTATGTTTGAAGGAATAGTGGTTTCAACAATGATATGTGGTTGCGAGGCATGGGCTATGGATAGAGTTGTGCGGAGGAGGGTGGATGTGCTGGAAATGAGATATTTGAGGACATTGTGTGGTGTGAGGTGGATTGATCGAGTAAGTAATGATAGGGCAAGAGAGATGTGTGGTGATAAAAAGAGTGTGGTTGAGAGAGCAGAAGAGGGTGTTTTGAAATGGTTTGGTCACATGGAGAGAATGAGTGAGGAAAGATTGACCAAGAGGATATATGTGTCAGAGGTGGAGGGAACGAGGAGAAGTGGAAGACCAAATTGGAGGTGGAAAGATAGAGTGAAAAAGATTTTGAGTGATCGGGGCCTGAACATGCAGGAGGGTGAAAGGCGGGCAAGGAACAGAGTGAATTGGATCGATGTGGTATATCGGGGTCGACGTGCTGTCAATGGATTGAATCAGGGCGTGTGAAGCGTCTGGGGTAAACTATGGAAAGTTCTGCGGGGCCTGGATGTGGAAAGGCATTATTACATGACAGCTAGAGACTGAGTGTGAACGAATGTGGCCTTTGTTGTCTTTTCCTAGCGCTACCTCACACACATGAGGGGGGAGGGGGATGTTATTCCGTGTGTGGCGAGGTGGCGATGGGAATGAATAAAGGCAGACAGTATGAATTATGTACATGTGTATATATGTATATGTCTGTGTGTGTATATATATGTGTACATTGAGATGTATAGTTATGTATATTTGCGTCTGTGGACGTGTATGTATATTCATGTTTATGGGGGTGGGTTGGGCCATTTCTTTTGTCTGTTTCCTTGCGCTACCTCGCAAACGCGGGAGACAGCGACAAAGCAAAATGAATAAAATATAAAATATATATATATATATATATATATATATATATATATATATATATATATATATATATATATATATATATTTTTTTTTTACTTTGTCGCTGTCTCCCGCGTTTGCGAGGTAGCGCAAGGAAACAGACGAAAGAAATGGCCCAACCCCCCCATACACATGTATATACATACGTCCACACACGCAAATATACATACCTACACAGCTTTCCATGGTTTACCCCAGACGCTTCACATGCCTTGATTCAATCCACTGACAGCACGTCAACCCCGGTATACCACATCGCTCCAATTCACTCTATTCCTTGCCCTCCTTTCACCCTCCTGCATGTTCAGGCCCCGATCACACAAAATCTTTTTCACTCCATCTTTCCACCTTCAATTTGGTCTCCCTCTTCTCCTTGCTCCCTCCACCTCCGACACATATATCCTCTTGGTCAATCTTTACTCACTCATCCTCTCCATGTGCCCAAACCACTTCAAAACACCCTCTTCTGCTCTCTCAACCACGCTCTTTTTATTTCCACACAACTCTCTTACCCTTACGTTACTCACTCGATCAAACCACCTCACACCACACATTGTCCTCAAACATCTCATTTCCAGCACATCCATCCTCCTGCGCACCACTCTATCCATAGCCCACGCCTGGCAACCATACAACATTGTTGGAACCACTATTCCTTCAAACATACCCATTTTTGCTTTCCGAGATAATGTTCTCGACTTCCACACATTCTTCAAGGCCCCCAGAATTTTCGCCCCCTCCCCCACCCTATGATCCACTTCCGCTTCCATGGTTTCATCCGCTGCCAGATCCACTCCCAGATATCTAAAACACTTCACTTCCTCCAGTTTTTCTCCATTCAAACTCACCTCCCAATTGACTTGACCCTCAACCCTACTGTACCTAATAACCTTGCTCTTATTCACATTTACTCTTAACTTTCTTCTTCCACACACTTTACCAAACTCAGTCACCAGCTTCTGCAGTTTCTCACATGAATCAGCCACCAGCGCTGTATCATCAGCGAACAACAACTGACTCACTTCCCAAGCTCTCTCATCCCCAACAGACTTCATACTTGCCCCTCTTTCCAAAACTCTTCCATTTACCTTTCTAACAACCCCATCCATAAACAAATTAAACAACCATGGAGACATCACACACCCCTGCCGCAAACCTACATTCACTGAGAACCAATCACTTTCCTCTCTTCCTACACGTACACAAGCCTTACATCCTCGATAAAAACTTTTCACTGCTTCTAACAACTTTCCTCCCACACCATATATAAGGTATTAAGAATATATATATATATATATATATATATATATATATATATATATATATATATATATATATATATATATATATATATATATATATATATATATATATATATATATTGGAAAGGATCACAATTTTGCGCGTGATCAAGATATTCCTATGAGTCCACGGGGAAAATGAAACTCGAAAAGATCCCAAGTGCACTTTCGTGTAATAATCACATCATCAGGGGAGACAAGAGAGAAATATAACAGTCAGTTGATATACATCGAAGAGACGAAGCTAGGACGCCATTTGGTGAACATGTTTATCATCGTAGCTCAGCGATCTCTACTTTACCTAGGGATTTGATTATGATTGAGTGCCTTTGTTCCTTGTCATTATTGAGGGTCCAATTTTCACCAGTGAATAATCCAACAAAGTTCTTTACACACTTTTTGCTCATATGTAATTATGAAATTCTTTTCAGGTGAACTGGAAAGATTTGTTCATGCCTCTCTTTACAATTTCACTAAATGTTTTCCTGCGTAATATCCACATTCCCTTTGAAGATTAGGATAAACGATTTGCTCTTCATGGATGTCTGAATGTTCGTAACTTTTATAAACATTTCTCCCTGACAGAGCGTCCGGAAGCCCTTCACCCAGGATGACCTGGATGTCCTACTTACTTCTCTATTCAGCTCTGGGATGAGTTTTTATTCATCTCTTGTCAATATGAGTTTGATGTTCAACCATATATCAAGGGTTGTGTCCACATCGACGATATTCTTCCATTTACTAAATTTGTAATAGGTGTTCGTGATTTCTATTATACATTCGGATTTTGATGGTTGTAATGCCTTTCTCTTCTAAGTTTTCTTCTAGCTTACCTGAAACTTCCATCACTTTTTTATTGTAGCTAATCCTGGCTTTAAGATGTTGTTACCGACATTTCTTAAAGAGTCTTACTAACCTCCTCCATCTTCAAAGGCTGATCACTGAGGTATTGAAGTGTCATAATATTCATCTACAACATTTTCTTCCTGTCTTACTACCTCCACTATGTCTGTTTGAATAGGTCAGCTGATTCATGTCTACCAGTACTTCCACACTTCATGCCCATATCACTTACAACGTTCGTCTTTAAACGCAGGCTAACATAAGCTTCGTCTCATCACTCACAGTGCAAATACCCATATTTTTCCTGCCATACCACAGAACACAAACTTTCATATACAGCCTGTTCTCGACCAAGATGTTATACCATGTGATTTATACTACCTTCAGAATCTGAGATTTTACTGCATGTCAATGATTGTGAAATCGCGATTATATGTGATTTTCCATGGACGTGAGACGGGTTGGGAAACAAAAAGGAGGAATACATTTTCTTTTTATATTAGCTGAGACGGCACGGGCAGCTGAGGCCCTAATCAAGACCATACATTAACTATATATATATATTCGAACCTATGCTCTCGACCCTGGGGATAGGGGAGAAAGAATACTGCCCACGTATTCCCTGCGTGTCGTAGAAGGCGACTAAAAGGGAAGGGAGCGGGTGGCTGGAAATCCTCCCCTCTCGTTTTTACTTTTCCAAAAGAGGGAACAGAGAACGGGGCCAAGTGAAGATTTCTCTCTAAGGCTCAGTCCTCTGTTCTTAACGCTAGCGCGCTAACGCGGGAAATGGCGAATATGTACGAAATAGAAAAAAAAGAAATATATATATATATATATATATATATATATATATATATATATATATATATATATATATATATATATATATATATATATATATATATATATTCATTTATTTATTTATTTATTTTGCTTTGTCGCTGTCTCCCGCGTTAGCGAGGTAGCGCAAGGAAACAGACGAAAGAATGGCCCAACCCGCCCACATACACATGTATATACATACATGTCCACACACGCACAATATACATACCTATACATCTCAATGTACACATATATATACACACAGACATATACATATATGCACATGTACATAATTCATAGTCTGCCTTTATTTGTTCCCATCGCCACCTCGCCACACATGGAATAACAACCTCCTCCCCCCTCATGTGTGCGAGGTAGCGCTAGGAAAAGACAACAAAGGCCCCATGCGTTCACACTCAGTCTCTAGCTGTCATGTAATAATGCACAGAAAAAAATAGATTTATATATATATATATATATATATATATATATATATATATATATATATATATATATATATATATATATATATATATGTGTGTGTGTGTGTGTGTGTGTGTGTGTGGCTTTATATGTATGTGTATGTATGTTTTCTAAGCCCACGGTAATGATGGACAGGTTGGCTGGGCAGACAGCGTGTGCTTACTCTGTCTCTGAGAAAGTTCTCAGCTTGCGTGATGTCGAGGCTTGTTAGCCATTAAGTCAGGGAGGCACGTGATGAAAGGGGCGCGACTGCTCCGACCACTGCAGACAGAGAGGTCCCGGCGCTCACTGAGAGTTCCTTCTTGATGATATGTTCGTTGGTGCAGTGGATGTGTAATCTTGATTGGCACAGTGGCTGTGTAGTGTTGGTTAGTGATGTGGATGTGTAGTTGGTTGGTGCAGTGACAGTGTAATGTTGAGTGGTGCATTGGGTGCGTAATGTTGCTTGGTGTAGTGGATATGTAAATGTTGGTTGTTGCAACAGGAGTGTATGTTGGTTGTTGCATTGGACGTGTAATGTTGGTTACTGCAGTAGGAGTGTATGTTGTTTGGCACTGTAGGTGTATAGAGTTGGTTGCTGCGGTTGGAGTGTATGTTGGTTGGTACAGCTAAAGTGTAATATTGATTGGCACAGTGGGTGGGTAATATCAGTTGGTGAAAAGAATATGTAATGTTGGTTGGAACAGAGACTGTGCACTGTTGGTTGTTGAAATGTATGGTTAATGTTGCTTGGTGCAGTGTGTAATTAATGTTGGTTGGTGCAGTAGTTAATCAATGTTTATTGCCGCAGTGAGTGTTTAATGTCGGTTGTTGCAGTGTGTGTATCCTGTTGGTTGGTGCAATGAGCGTGATTTGATGGTTTGTGCAAACACTGTATGATAACTGTATGTGCGTAATGGATGTGGAATGTCTGTTGGCGCTGTATGTGCGTAATGTTGGTTGATGCTCAGAATATCTAATATTGGATTGTGGTGTGGGTGCATGACATTTGTTGGTATGGTGAATGTGTGATATTGATTGGTACAGTGGTCTTGTGATGTTGTTTTGTGGAGTGAGTATCTAATGCTGGTTTGTGCACTGGGTGTGTAATGTTGGTTGATGCAGAGGTTGTGTAATGTTGGTTGATGTAGTGAGTGTGTAATGTTGGTTGGTGTAGTAGGTGTGTAATGTTGGTTGATGCAGAGGGTGTGTAATGTTGGTTGATGTAGTGAGTGTGTAATGTTGGTTGGTGTAGTAGGTGTGTAATGTTGGTTGATGCAGTGGGTGTGTAATGTTGTTTGATGTAGTGAGTGTGTAATGTTGGTTGGTGTAGTAGGTGTGTAATGGTGGTTGATGCAGTGGATGTGTAATGTTGTTGATGTAGTGAATGTGTAATGTTGGTTGGTGTAGTAGGTGTGTAATGGTGGTTGATGCAGTGGGTGTGTAATGTTGGTTGATGTAATGAGTGTGTAATGTTGGTTGATGCAGAGGGTGTGTAATGTTGGTTGATGTAGTGAGTGTGTAATGTTGGTTGATGCAGTGGGTGTGTAATGTTGGTTGATGTAGTGAGTGTGTAATGTTGGTTGGTGAAGTAGGTGTGTAATGTTGGCTCATGCAGTGGATGTGTAATGTTGGTTGGTGTAGTAGGTGTGTAATGTTGGCTCATGCAGTGGATGTGTAATGTTGGTTGGTGTAGTAGGTGTGTAATGTTGGTTGATGCAGTGGGTGTGTAATGTTGGTTGATGTAGTGAGTGTGTAATGTTGGTTGATGCAGTGGGTGTGTAATGTTGGTTGATGTAGTGAGTGTGTAATGTTGGTTTGTGTAGTAGGTGTGTAATGTTGGTTGGTGTACTAGGTGTGTAATGTTGGTTGGTGTAGTAGGTGTGTAATGTTGGTTGGTGTAGTAGGTGTGTAATGTTGGTTTGTGTAGTAGGTGTGTAATGTTGGTTGATGCAGTGGATGTGTAATGTTGGTTTGTGTAGTAGGTGTGTAATGTTGGTTGGTGTAGTAGGTGTGTAATGTTGGTTTGTGTAGTAGGTGTGTAATGTTGGCTCATGCAGTGGATGTGTAATGTTGGTTGGTGTAGTAGGTGTGTAATGTTGGTTGATGTAGTAGGTGTGTAATGTTGGTTGGTGTAGTAGGTGTGTAATGTTGGTTGGTGTAGTAGGTGTGTAATGTTGGTTGATGTAGTAGGTGTGTAATGTTGGTTGATGTAGTAGGTGTGTAATGTTGGTTGGTGTAGTAGATGTGTAATGTTGGTTGATGTAGTGAGTGTGTAATGTTGGTTGGTGTAGTAGGTGTGTAATGTTGGTTGATGCAGTGGATGTGTAATGTTGGTTGATGCAGTGGGTGTGTAATGTTGGTTGATGCAGTGGGTGTGTAATGTTTGTTGGTGTAGTAGGTGTGCAATGTTGGTTGATGCAGTGGATGTGTAATGTTGGTTGGTGTAGTAGGTGTGTAATGTTGGTTGATGCAGTGGGTGTGTAATGTTGGTTGGTGTAGTAGGTGTGTAATTTTGGTTGATGCAGTGGGTGTGTAATGTTGGTTGGTGTAGTAGGTGTGCAATGTTGGTTGATGCAGTGGATGTGTAATGTTGGTTGGTGTAGTAGGTGTGTAATGTTGGTTGATGCAGTGGGTGTGTAATGTTTGTTTGTGTAGTAGGTGTGTAATGTTGGTTAATGCAGTTATTTTGGTTGGTGCAGTGGATGCGTGGGATGAAGTCGTGATATCATAACGTCAGTGACTCAAAAAAGACGTAAATATCTTAATTGGCAGTTGGTGCCACGATAAGGTCAGAGAAACTTGGACTATGAGGTCATAAAAAAATCATTGTTGTATGACCGCAATGTTTCCTATGACAGCGGTCGCTTGCAGTGATCGAGTGGGCTATGACGTCATTACAGTGATCGGGCAAGGTTTGACGTCACCACATTGATCAAGTAGGTTGTGACGTCATCATAATCATATCCTCACTGGCTTCACTTGATGCTTGAGAGACCCATTACAAAATAAGATAAGTGAGTAAATGAATAGATACGGGTGTTGAGGGAACGCAGATGACGCTCTTTTCTACGCAGATACGTAGAAACCGATATATGGTTTTGGCAAAGCATATCTTCATCGAGGTTAACTCGAATGAAACGAATGTAGAAAGAGAAAAAGACAATAGGGACTACCTATGGCTGGGAAGATGTCTGTAGTGCTGACTGTTTAAAGGAAGAAGGATTATAGGATCTGGAGAGACGAAAGAGGAAGGGAATTCCGCAGCTCAGCTGTTCAAGGTTAGAAGGGGATATAATAACGGTCCTATCTCGAGTGACCCGTTTCCATACATAAACTATGGGAAGCAGCAGAAAAAGACGTGCCTTTCATCCAAACCCGAGAGAGAGAGAGAGAGAGAGAGAGAGAGAGAGAGAGAGAGAGAGAGAGAGAGAGAGAGAGAGAGAGAGAGAGAGACCCAACATCGCACCGGAAAGAGATATGGATGAAGAGAGGTGATTCCAGGCGAATTAATGAGACGGAAGGGTTTTGATTCCACTAAGGTTTATAGAATAGTGGGGGAAGGACTATGCCTTTTGTTATACTTTAACTGAGACGGTCCGAGCAGCTACTACACAGTACTCCATGCTATGGCAAATGAAGCCCCTGTAGATATGAAACAACTGCTCACAAGGAAAGACATTCACGAGGCCTACACGGCGTCCGTTAGCTTTTAGGAATTAGTCTTTGTGATGTTGACCATGTGGGGATCCCAGGATAGAGTGGAGGATACGGTTATGCTCAACATAGCAAGTGTCAGAGGACTGAATTGTGATGTTTTAAAATTGAATTGAGGGAAACGAGTGTATTACTGAAAGGTGTCGAGAGAAACTGCGTTTTAGTACCATCAAATTTTGTACGTTGTTGTTTCCCCATTCTGAGATGTTGCACATGTCCGACTGAGAGAGGAAATACGTTCAGTACAAGAGAGGGATCAAGTCTTTAAAGTTGGAGGGGGAAAAGTAAAAGCAATATCATTTACAGAAAGAAGAAAGAGATTAGGCACTAGGACTGAACCTTGAGAAACACCACTGTTAATAGGATGTGTTGGGAGGTTGCTCCATCGACGAATACTGCAGTAACAGTCAGAGGAGAAACTGTGCATGTTAGAGAAGTAAAAGCAGGAGCGTGTAAGATGTCGAAGGCTACGAAGGTTTCACTTGCATCCTTGAGAGAGGAGGGCCAGTGGTGAGTTACACAGAGTGGGATTCTAAATATCTGAGAAAGTGGGAGTCATGGAGAGTTTCAAAGACTCTATATATAGAAGAAGTAATGGAGCGATAGTTGGAGGGTTTCGAATGGTCTTTCTTAAGGATAGGCTGCATCAAGGGAGGAAAAGTCTGGGTTTTCTAGATGGAGTGGAAATGCATAAGCCAGCAAGAAACGGAGCAACTCAGAGACACGCTCCTTTAGGACTCAAGAAACCATAAGTGCTTGTCCACCTGGAGCTGGGACAGCACTCGCAAGATCTTCGTTAGGAGAATGCATAAGGAATTGAGAGCGATGGATTAGAGGCAAAGTCATGCAGATGATTTAGTGGCTTTACCAGTTAAAAATTTAGTTGTAGAAAAATCAGGTGACAAGAAGAGCAAAAAAGTATGAATTACAGAAGGTATTGGAGATGCTTTTGATCAAGGATCAGAGAGATCTGTCAGTGGAAGTTAAATCACGGTACTTTCTTTCTGACGATGTTTGATTTTGCGAAGAAAAACTTTACAGACTCAAAACAGAAATGAAAGCAGAGTGGGATTCAGGGGAAAGGAAGAGTTTCTGGGCCTGGTATACTCTGCTTCTGCAAGAGTGATCAGACTTTAGGTGGTAGAGAGATTTAGTAGTTGAGGGAATGCAGAATTTCATCCCAGCTGAGATAACCTTCGTTATGCGTACAACACAGCATGAGACAACCCAACCAACGAAACAGCCAGCATGTCACAGAGAAAGGCAGTAAAGATGCTGCACAGGGATACAAGCTGAGCTCTCTTTAATGGCGAAAAGTAGCATTTCGGGAAGGGAGGTGGTTAGGGGATAGGACTGCCCAGATGGAAGAGATACAATTAAAATCGTGGTCGAGCGACCCAAAACGGACAGAAATAGCGTGTTTAGAGTGAGGGGTTCAGAAGTCGAAATGAGGTCGATTTGCTGTGATAGTGGATGATACCGTAACCGTCGGAAACTCGGGTGCTGAATTGAAATGGTCCAGAACGTTAAGGAGAGATACAAGAAAGGTCCCGTCTCCGCATACAGGATTTCAGCACGCGGATATAGAAACAGCAAAACTTCGTATATTTTATTATTTTTTCTTATTTTGCTTTGTCGCTGTCTCCCGCGTTTGCGAGGTAGCGCAAGGAAACAGACGAAAGAAATGGCCCAACCCACCCCCATACAAATGTATATACATACACGTCCACACACGCAAATATACATACCTATACATCTCAATGTACATATATATATACACACACAGACACATACCTATATACCCATGCACACATTTCACACTGTCTGCCTTTATTCATTCCCATCGCCACCTCGCCACACATGGAATATTATCCCCCTCCCCCCTCATGTGTGCGAGGTAGCGCTAGGAAAAGACAACAAAGGCCCCATTCGTTCACACTCAGTCTCTAGCTGTCATGCAATAATGCCCGAAACCACAGCTGCCTTTTCACATCCAGGCCCCACACAACTTTCCATGGTTTACCCCAGACGCTTCACATGCCCTGATTCAATCCACTGACAGCACGTCAACCCCGGTATACCACATCGAACCAATTCACTCTATTCCTTGCCCGCCTTTCACCCTCCTGCATGTTCAGGCCCCGATCACTCAAAATCTTTTTCACTCCATCTTTCCACCTCCAATTTGGTCTCCCACTTCTCCTCGTTCCCTCCACCTCCGACACATATATCCTCTTGGTCAATATTTCCTCACTCATTCTCTCAATGTGCCCAAACCATTTCAAAACACCCTCTTCTGCTCTCTCAACCACGCTCTTTCTATTTCCACACATCTCTCTTACCCTTACGTTACTTACTCGATCAAACCACCTCACACCACATATTGTCCTCAAACATCTCATTTCCAGCACATCCACCCTCCTGCGCACAACTCTATACATAGCCCACGCCTCGCAACCAAACAACTTTGTTGAGACCACTATTCCTTCAAACATACCCATTTTTGCTTTCCGAGATAATGTTCTCGACTTCCACACTTTTTTCAAGGCTCTCAGGATTTTCGCCCCCTCCCCCACCCTATGATTCACTTCCGCTTCCATGGTTCCATCCGCTGCCAGATCCACTCCCAGATATCTATAACACTTTACTTCCTCCAGTTTTTCTCCATTCAAACTTACCTCCCAATTGACTTGACCCACAACCCTACTGTACCTAATAACCTTGCTCTTATTCACATTTACTCTTAACTTTCTTCTTTCACACACTTTACCAAACTCAGTCACCAGCTTCTGCAGTTTCTCACATGAATCAGCCACCAGCGCTGTATCATCAGCAAACAACAGACTCACTTCCCAAGCTCTCTCATCCACAACAGACTTCATATTTGCCCCTCTTTCCAAAACTCTTGCATTCACCTCCCTAACAACCCCATCCATAAACAAATTAAACAACCATGGAGACATCACACACCCCTGCCGCAAACCTACATTCACTGAGAACCAATCACTTTCCTCTCTTCCTACACGTACACATGCCTTACATCCTCGATAAAAACTTTTCACTGCTTCTAACAACTTGCCTCCCACACCATATATTCTTAATACCTTCCACAGAGCATCTCTATCAACTCTATCATATGCCTTCTCCAGATCCATAAATGCTACATACAAATCCATTTGCTTTTCTAAGTATTTCTCACATACATTCTTCAAAGCAAACGCCTGATCCACACATCCTCTACCACTTCTGAAACCACACTGCTCTTCCCCAATCTGATGCTCTGTACATGCCTTCACCCTCTCAATCAATACCCTCCCATATAATTTACCAGGAATACTCAACAAACTTATACCTCTGTAATTCGAGCACTCACTCTTATCCCCTTTGCCTTTGTACAATGGCACTATGCAAGAATTCCGCCAATCCTCAGGCACCTCGCCATGAGTCATACATACATTAAATAACCTTACCAACCAGTCAACAATACAGTCACCCCTTTTTTAAAAAATTCCACTGCAATACCATCCAAACCCGCTGCCTTGCCGGCTTTCATCTTCCGCAAAGCTTTTACTACCTCTTCTCTGTTTACCAAATCATTTTCCCTATCCCTCTCACTTTGCACACCACCTCGACCAAAACACCCTATATCTGCCACTCTATCATCAAACACATTCAACAAACCTTCAAAATACTCACTCCATCTCCTTTGCACATCACCACTACTTGTTATCACCTTCCCATTAGCGCCCTTCACTGAAGTTCCCATTTGCTCCCTTGTCTTACGCACTTTATTTACCTCCTTCCAGAACATCTTTTTATTCTCCCTAAAATTTAATGATACTCTCTCACCCCAACTCCCATTTGCCCTCTTTTTCACCTCTTGCACCTTTCTCTTGACCTCCTGTCTTTTTCTTTTATACATCTCCCACTCAACTGCATTTTTTCCCTGCAAAAATCGTCCAAATGCCTCTCTCTTCTCTTTCACTAATAATCTTACTTCTTCATCCCACCACTCACTACCCTTTCTAATCAACCCACCTCCCACGCTTCTCATGCCACAAGCATCTTTTGCGCACTCCATCACTGCTTCCCTAAATACATCCCATTCCTCCCGCACTCCCCTTACTTCCATTGTTCTCACCTTTTTCCATTCTGTGCTCAGTCTCTCCTGGTACTTCCTCACACAAGTCTCCTTCACAAGCTCACTTACTCTCACCACCCTCTTCACCCCAACATTCACTCTTCTTTTCTGAAAACCCATACAAATCTTCACCTTAGCCTCCACAAGATAATGATCAGACATCCCTCCAGTTGCACCTCTCAGCACATTAACATCCAAAAGTCTCTCTTTCGCGCGCCTGTCAATTAACACGTAATCCAATAACGCTCTCTGGCCATCTCTCCTACTTACATACGTATACTTATGTATATCTCGCTTTTTAAACCAGGTATTCCCAATCACCAGTTCTTTTTCAGCACATAAATCTACAAGCTCTTCACCATTTCCATTTACAACACTGAACACCCCATGTATACCAATTATTCCCTCAACTGCCACATTACTCATCTTTGCATTCAAATCACCCATCACTACAACCAGGTCTTGTGCATCAAAACCACTGACACACTTATTCAGCTGCTCCCAAAACACTTGCCTCTCATGATCTTTCTTCTCATGCCCAGGTGCATATGCACCAATAATCACCCATCTCTCTCCATCAACTTTCAGTTTTACCCATATTAATCGAGAATTTACTTTCTTACATTCTATCACATACTCCCACAACTCCTGTTTCAGGAGTACTGCTACTTTTTTCCTTGCTCTTGTCCTCTCACAAACCCCTGACTTTACTCCCAAGACATTCCCAAACCACTCTTCCCCTTTACCCTTGAGCTTCGTTTCACTCAGAGCCAAAACATCCAGGTTCCTTTCCTCAAACATACTACCTATCTCTCCATTTTTCACATCTTGGTTACATCCACACACATTTAGACACCCCAATCTGAGTCTACGAGGAGGATGAGCACTCCCCGCGTGACTCCTTCTGTTTCCCATTTTTTAGAAAGTTAAAATACTAGGAGGGGAGGATTTCTGGCCCCCCGCTCCCGACCCCTCCAGTCGCCTTCCACGACACGTGAGGAATGCGTGGGAAGTATTCTTTCACCCCTATCCCCAGGGATAATATATATATATATATATATATATATATATATATATATATATATATATATATATATATATATATATATATATATATATATATATATATATATATATATAAAGATGTTCTGGAAGGAGGTAAATAAAGTGCGTAAGACAAGGGAGCAAATGGGAACTTCAGTGAAGGGCGCAAATGGGGAGGTGATAACAAGTAGTGGTGATGTGAGAAGGAGATGGAGTGAGTATTTTGAAGGTTTGTTGAATGTGTTTGATGATAGAGTGGCAGATATAGGGTGTTTTGGTCGAGGTGGTGTGCAAAGTGCGAGGGTTAGGGAAAATGATTTGGTAAACAGAGAAGAGGTAGTAAAAGCTTTGCGGAAGATAAAAGCCGGCAAGGCAGCAGGTTTGGATGGTATTGCAGTGGAATTTATTAAAAAAGGGGGTGACTGTATTGTTGACTGGTTGGTAAGGTTATTTAATGTATGTATGACTCATGGTGAGGTGCCTGAGGATTGGCGGAATGCGTGCATAGTGCCATTGTACAAAGGCAAAGGGGATAAGAGTGAGTGCTCAAATTACAGAGGTATAAGTTTGTTGAGTATTCCTGGCAAATTGTATGGGAGGGTATTGATTGAGAGGGTGAAGGCATGTACAGAGCATCACATTGGAGAAGAGCAGTGTGGCTTCAGAAGTGGTAGAGGATGTGTGGATCAGGTGTTTGCTTTGAAGAATGTATGTGAGAAATACTTAGAAAAGCAGATGGATTTGTATGTAGCATTTATGGATCTGGAGAAGGCATATGATAGAGTTGATAGAGATGCTCTGTGGAAGGTATTAAGAATATATGGTGTGGGAGGCAAGTTGTTAGAAGCAGTGAAAAGTTTTTATCGAGGATGTAAGGCATGTGTACGTGTAGGAAGAGTGGAAAGTGATTGGTTCTCAGTGAATGTAGGTTTGCGGCAGGGGTGTGTGATGTCTCCATGGTTGTTTAATTTGTTTATGGATGGGGTTGTTAGGGAGGTGAATGCAAGAGTTTTGGAAAGAGGGGCAAGGATGAAGTCTGTTGGGGATGAGAGAGCTTGGGAAGTGAGTCAGTTGTTGTTCGCTGATGATACAGCGCTGGTGGCTGATTCATGTGAGAAACTGCAGAAGCTGGTGACTGAGTTTGGTAAAGTGTGTGAAAGAAGAAAGTTAAGAGTAAATGTGAATAAGAGCAAGGTTATTAGGTACAGTAGGGTTGAGGGTCAAGTCAATTGGGAGGTGAGTTTGAATGGAGAAAAACTGGAGGAAGTGAAGTGTTTTAGATATCTGGGAGTGGATCTGGCAGCGGATGGAACCATGGAAGCGGAAGTGAATCATAGGGTGGGGGAGGGGGCGAAAATTCTGGGAGCCTTGAAGAATGTGTGGAAGTCGAGAACATTATCTCGGAAAGCAAAAATGGGTATGTTTGAAGGAATAGTGGTTCCAACAATGTTGTATGGTTGCGAGGCGTGGACTATGGATAGAGTTGTGCGCAGGAGGATGGATGTGCTGGAAATGAGATGTTTGAGGACAATGTGTGGTGTGAGGTGGTTTGATCGAGTAAGTAACGTAAGGGTAAGAGAGATGTGTGGAAATAAAAAGAGCGTGGTTGAGAGAGCAGAAGAGGGTGTTTTGAAATGGTTTGGTCACATGGAGAGAATGAGTGAGGAAAGATTGACCAAGAGGATATATGTGTCGGAGGTGGAGGGAACGAGGAGAAGAGGGAGACCAAATTGGAGGTGGAAAGATGGAGTGAAAAAGATTTTGTGTGATCGGGGCCTGAACATGCAGGAGGGTGAAAGGAGGGCAAGGAATAGAGTGAATTGGAGAGATATGGTATACCGGGGTTGACGTGCTGTCAGTGGATTGAATCAAGGCATGTGAAGCGTCTGGGGTAAACCATGGAAAGCTGTGTAGGTATGTATATTTGCGTGTGTGGATGTATGTATATACATGTGTATGGGGGTGGGTTGGGCCATTTCTTTCGTCTGTTTTCTTGCGCTACCTCGCAAACGCGGGAGACAGCGACAAAGCAAAAAAAAAAAAAAAAAAAAAATATATATATATATATATATATATGTATGTATATATACATACACATACAGATACACACACATATATATATATATATATATATATATATATATATATATATATATATATATATATATATATATATATATATATACATCTGAAAAATGTAAGAAATAATTTAGAAAACTGAAACTTCTATCTTGAAATAAAATGAAAAATGAATGTCACATAATGGTTCAACCTCTGGCTATGGAAAAGGGAAATGTATGATTTATTTACACAAACGTCAATAGTAGTTTTCATCAATTTAACCACTGTATCATACTGCCTGGTCCACTTCTCTTATCATGAAACTGGAATATTGGCTTATGATGTTTCTCAATTGTCTTCATTACTCAAAGTACAACCATATCTTGGATACATGAGGGTAGGTAGTTGGTCATCCGCCATAATAAAGCCTATATATATATATATATATATATATATATATATATATATATATATATATATATATATATATATATATATATATATATATATATATATATATATATATATATATATATATATATATATATATATATATATATATATATATATATATATATACATACACACACACACACAAGGTATATAGTGTATGGACGGTAGAGATACTTTGAGCCAGATGGCATCGGCTTAGGAAACTCAAGATCCATAAGGCAAAAAGGCGAGTTTATGTTTTACATTTTGCGAAAACACTCTTTTGGAGTCAAAACGATGTTAGAAATTGAAGTCAGCAATCTAATAGTGTAGAGGAGAAGCAGCCATGGACAGATGGGTTTCAGAGAGCGGAAGGTCATGGGAGGAAGTGAATAGATGGTGATCTAAAGAGGGAAGGCTTTATTAGAATCCGCGACTGTAGAAGAAATGCATGAAGAAAGAGCCAGGTCTGGAAGTTGTGGCCAGGAGAGTAGGCTAGGCTTCAGTCAATTGATGTTGGTTAAGAGGGCCCTGGGAACCATCCAGCCCTCCTCGACCCGTGGCACCGTTCTGATTGGGCACTGAAGAGTTTAGTTTAAATATACTGCTATTATCTTTACGAAAAAAAGAAAGAATGAAGTGGAGTGAAGAATAGAGAATTGTGTGAAATATTCGTTGTCAAATGTTGTGTAAGGGGGAAGGGAGTGTGACAAGTAGCTCATTGTCTCGCCCATTCTCCAATTCGTCGGGGAAAGTACTTCCCTAGATGGTGGATGCCTGCCTTCTACTGCTAGATGACTGTGCTTTGCTGATTCTCAGGATAGTGTAAAAATTTTTTAACCGGTCGAACCAAGATTGGTAGAAAACAGAAAACAGCATTAGGGATTCTGTAAGTCGCTAACAGGTTCTTACATTTGCCTAAATGTGTATAGTTCTAGGCACTCAAGTGTACCTAGTTCCTGTGTTGTCTTACCCACATCACAACATGTTGGGTGTGGTAAATGCAATGATTAGAGGGATTGACTAACTATGTTGACCTCTCGTTGGACTACATCGGCGAATGTGATCCTCTCAGACTATTACCAGGAAAAATAAAGTAAAAGCTGGGAATGAAAATACTTTATTATCAGTCGGAGGATATGAAAGGAAAATATGAAATACAGAACACATGTAACAGAACACTTTCATTAGCATATGTGATTTATTTTCATTTTCATCTTTTAATCTCAACTGTTTGTGTATTAAAAGAAAAGAAACTTGTAAAAAATTACTAGTGGACGATAGGTCTCACTCAGGAAATGTGATCACATACAAGGGATTTAAGTTATATACAGTGTTTAGATATCATAGATGAAAGGGTATCTTAAATAGACATGGTTTTATATGCAAGCTTATTAAACACAAACAGCGTGGCGGTCGTTGCGTCCCTCGTGCGTGAACCATGGGAGGGAACCTAACATGATCAGTTGCATCTGGTCTAATTAGAATTTAGGAGCACACCAAGAGAGCTCCAGCGCAACAGTAATGTAGCGTGTGAAGCCTTCTGTATTCACTGTGAACGGGAGACTACAGGAACCGACGGATGGATCCTTGTGTGACCACTGCTGGGACACAAGCCGGAGCGGACAGACTGATTCCTGCGTCCTTTGTGCTGGTATGAAGAAAGTTCGTACAAACGGAGTCAGTGTGCGCCATGTTGGCACGCAAGCAAAGGCAGACAAATAGGTCCTTGTTTCCGCTCAGCTGGTTAGTACTGGCATCCAAGCGGGAGTGGGTAGACGGATTCTTTTATCCGCCACGCAAAGAGCGAGACAGACGGATCCGTGTCCGCGATGTTAGAACACAAGGGGGAGCGGCCAGAGGGATTCCTGTCCGCCCTGCTAGCACATAAGCAACACAGTAACTCTTGTATTGCGTAAATCTTTTGATTTTTAGTTTTACTGTAATGTTAGAAGCAAGAAAGTCATCATCCAGTCAAGTGCTTCATTAATTACGGAAAACTGTAACTAGAATCGACAAAGTTGTCTTGGCAGATTTCATACATTTTCTACATTCGTCATTACGATTAAAGGCGACACTTGCTTGCGACGCAAATCCATTTTCATTCGTAAAAGGGGAACGTTCTGCAACGTTTTGACATAAAAGTTGAAGATTAACTCTCAGCAGCAAAAGACTGAAAGTAAACTAAACAGACTTTCGTAACTTTTGTCCGAGAGTATTGAAATAGGCGAAAAATAGAATAGTTAAGCTCTTGACTGTATTTTTCAGTAAGTCACTTGCTACGGAGAAAGTTCCTAATGAATGGAAGTTTGTCAATGTAACACCGATATTCCAAAAAGGTAATAAGTTGCTCCCAGGAAATTATCGTCGAATCAGCTTAACGTCTGTCGTTGGAAAACATATGAGAACCATCATTCAGGACAAAACTGTAAACGATTTAGAACATTAATTAATAAATGACTCTTAGCAAAGTCTTCCATGACATCGTTCGTGTCTGACAAATCTGCTTGACTTCTTTTTTGATATTACCAACATGTATGATGAAAGTAATCCAGCTGGTCATGTTAGATTTTCATAAAGCGTTCGATAAGTTCCGCCGCAAAGGTTACGGAAAAAAGTTATGTTACGTCGCACTGATGAAGTACTTTGGAGGTTAGGAAACTGGTTGAACCGTTGCAAAGAGAGAGGAGTGATTGGTGATCAAGCCTCTGAATAATTAGACGTAAGAAGTGATGTACCACAAGGTTCATTTCTCAAACACTACACATCATTGATATTGATAATGGGCTGCACTGCAAGAAATTCAGAATACCGAAATTCGCAAACGATTCCAAGCTGAGAAATAGATCTACAGCTGAATGTAAAATATCTGCAGCTTGAAACTGACACACAAACTGATGGACAGAGCTCATCGGTGACAAAAGTATGTTTAATAAGTGCAAAGTTTTACAAATCGGTAACACAAGCGAGAAGATATGAATTCTGTTGAGCTACAAAGTTAGGAAAAAGACTTGAGTGCAAAAAAACAGCAAAAAGAACGAAAAAAAAGTTTTTATCTATGGGTAGGGCTTTCGAATTTAAGTCTATGAAAATCATCCACACTCTTCGCAGATCACTGACGCAACCCTATCTTGATTGTGTCAGTTTTAATCACCCTACTTGAAGAAGACATTAACAGCCCATGTAAACACAGTTTCACTAAATGCCTCCCAGTCTTTGCTTACTGCCCTTGTTTCATTTACTCTCACCTTTCGTCATTTTTCACCCAGTCCTTCCTGATATCTCCCTTCTCACAAGCCTCTTTTCCAAGGTCACACACTTTCACTAACACCTTCCCATTCTTATAGTTTCCTCTTTTCTCAAAGCCTCTACCCACTTTCAACACCTCGCCTCCACCACGAAATGGCTAGACATTCCACCACCTGCCCCTCTCAGCACATTTATCTAAAAGTCACTCTTGATCAAGCCTATTATCTAGTACATAATTGAAAAATGCCTGCTTACCTAAGCTCCACTCACCCACGTATACCTCATAAAAGAGGTATTCTAAATCACACCATTATTTTTTTCTCCATATAACTCCACAAGCTGCTCAACGTTTTCTTTCACAGTGGGTACCCCATGCCCCAAGATCATACCTCCAACTGCCACGTCACCCACTCTGGCATTCAGATCACTCTTCACTAATACTCGATTTCACGCATCAAAATTGCTGATTCACTCACTCAGCTCCTGGAGCACGCCTCCCTTCCTTATTCCTTTCGCCACCAGGTACATAAGCGGTAACAATCTCCCGCCTTATAATCCACCTTCATTTTCACTGAGTTCTCACTCCCTTGCACTCATTCACACATTTCCACAGCACCTCCTTCAGTGGAAGCGCTTACCCATCCTGATGTGCACAACTATGGCCTTGGTTCATTTGATGGTGACAAGGCTGACAGTGGTCTAATTCTGGAGGTTAAGTATATTTTGGAGAGTTGTGCAGCCGGGAGAGCTGTTGTCAACGATAACGTAAATGGTAGAGTCGTTAGTGTACTTCAATCGAGCACTTGGTTCCATTATGGCATCGTTACTAGAGTGAGGAAACACATGGGTCCCTTCTGTGTGCAGTGTTGTACTCCACAGGTAAGTGAGTGAGAAATGGAGATGGCCCTTCGGAAGCCTCCAGCCTGGCGACGCTTACTCAAGAAGTTTGCAAGTCATGGAATGAGATTTTCAGCGGACCAGTTCTGATGTCTTTGATACTGGCTACGTCGCAACCTTTGATAAAGTCAATGAGAGTGAAGGCCATGAGAGGTTTAGCATCCCTCTAGGTTGCGATGGATAAAGTTTAAGAGGTTAACGAGGCAGTAAGTTTTAGACGAAGTCATTATATAAACAAACTGCTGAGAGTCTATGGAATTTGCGCTGTCTCTGTAAACCAAACTATATAAATACAAAAATTTTGACTAAGCTCATGGCGGCGGATCGTTACTCCTTGAAAGATTGTGGGCTTGTTGAATTCGGTGTCAGGTAAACATACGATGTCTTCCAGTGTGAGAGGCATTTTGTCAGATGAAGGGAGGCACTGATGATGAAGCAGAGTGTTTGACTAACTCGGGGGAGAGCTCTTGTAGAGTTTGACGGGGGAATCATTGGGTGTAGCAGAGGGCTCTTCCTTAAGGCTGTGTGACGTGGATTTTATAGTGATGATGAGTACACAGTTGTGGTGATGCTGTTCTGGATGGTGACTGACAACTGTAGTATGGATGATGATGTGTGTAGAGTTTCAGAGATAATGTTAAGGGTATCATCAGTGGTGATGAATGTTTAGTTGTGGCGAGTCTTCTAATAGTGATGTAGATGTGTAGTTGTGTTGATGTTGTCGAGTTATGATGGTCGTATCTTGCAACATTAATAATCCTTTCTGAAGCATCGGGCGCCAACAGGTATTATTAGGTAGTATGTTCCAGTATCAGGTTATATGCCAGCTATCACAAAGCAGTATCAAATATCACTTAACAGATATCAAACATCATTAGACTTCATTAAAGCATATCATGCAACACAATGCTGTATCAGTCTGAGTCCTTGTATATCTGATAACATAATGCGGCACTAGTTATATCACGTGATATCAGGATTTATCAAGCATCACAGAAAACATTTTTATCACACAGAAGCAAAGTTATCATCGTGCAATGTTATTTCATTCATTATCATGCAATGTTAGCCACCGTCACATAGAGTTGCAGTCATTGTCGTTCACGTATTGGCAGTATCGAGGTATGATATAAGGTACCAGTAACCTCCTACAAATACAGACAGTATCAAACCTCACATATCAGTATCAGGAACGGTTGTTCGCATCAGGATCGTGACGTATGAAGCAACAGTATGAAGGAAGGTCAGACTGGCCCCTGGTGGCACCAGCATTAAAAGACAAACGGCCAGGATAACCCAGACAAGCTGTGGTTACAATGCCCTCCCCAGGAGTTCCTCACCCTGGTGTGGCCGGCAGCCCTGCGTGGGAAGAGATCACTACCAGCATCTGCCGCTGCTGCTGCTACCGCCGCTGCTTCTCTGGACATACGGGTGAGTGACCGAGGGAATAGCACTTGTAGTGGTCACGTTGTGTTGATTGTTGGTTGTAGTGGGTTTATATTGTTTTGGTGGCTGTATGGTTGATCATGTGATTGTCTCGTTTCTGATGGTTGTTGGGTTGGTCTTAGTGCTTTTTTCTTTGGTTATGATGGTTGTCGTGTTGGTTCTAGTGGTTCTTTCGTTGGTTCAGGTGGTTCTCTAATTGGTTCTATTGGTGGTCTCGTTAGTTCAGGCGGTTGTCTCGTTGATTCTAGTGGTTGTTTCGTTGGCTCTAGTGGCTGTGTTTTTGGTGCCAGTGACTGTCTCGTTAGTTCTGGTAATTGTTAAATTGGCACTAGCGGTTATCTCGTTGGTACTAGTGGTTGTCTCGTTGGTGCTAGCGGTTATCTCGTTGGTACTAGTGGTTGTCTCGCTTGTTCTAGTGGCTATGTTTATGACTCTGACTGGGGTCTCGTTGGTTTTGTTGAGTGTCTCGTTCTTTTTCAGAGATTCACAATATTGGCTACTTGGTTTTTATGGTTGCCAAGATGGTCCTCATACACGAACAGCGTGTCCAATTTACTCTATTCCTTGCACGTCTTTCACCCTCCTGCATGTTCAGGCCCCGATTGCTTAAAATCTTTTTCACTTCATCCTTCCACCTTCAATTTGGTCTCCCACTTCTCCTTGTTCCCTCCACCTCTGACACATATATCCTCTTTGTCAATCTTTCCTCACTCATATGTATATATATATATATATATATATATATATATATATATATATATATATATATATATATCAATCTTTCCTCACTCATATATATATATATATATATATATATATATATATATATATATATATATATATATATATATATATATATATATATATATCCCTGGGAATAGGGGAGAAAGAATACTTCCCACGTATTCCCTGCGTGTCGTAGAAGGCGACTAAAAGGGAAGGGAGCGGGGGGCTGGAAATCCTCCCCTCTCATTTTTTTTTTCAATTTTCCAAAAGAAGGAACAGAGAATGGGGCCAGGTGAGGATATTCCCTCAAAGGCCCAGTCCTCTGTTCTTAACGCTACCTCGCTAATGCGGGCAATGGCGAATAGCATGAAAGAAAGAAAAGATATATATATATATATATATATATATATATATATATATATATATATATATATATATATATATATATATATATATATATATATATATACATATATATACATATATCTGGAGAAGGCATATGATAGAGTTGATAGAGATGCTCTGTGGAAGGTATTAAGAATATATGGTGTGGGAGGCAAGTTGTTAGAAGCAGTGAAAAGTTTTTATCGAGGATGTAAGGCATGTGTACGTGTAGGAAGAGAGGAAAGTGATTGGTTCTCAGTGAATGTAGGTTTGCGGCAGGGGTGTGTGATGTCTCCATGGTTGTTTAATTTGTTTATGGATGGGGTTGTTAGGGAGGTGAATGCAAGAGTTTTGGAAAGAGGGGCAAGTATGAAGTCTGTTGGGGATGAGAGAGCTTGGGAAGTGAGTCAGTTGTTGTTCGCTGATGATACAGCGCTAGTGGCTGATTCATGTGAGAAACTGCAGAAGCTGGTGACTGAGTTTGGTAAAGTGTGTGAAAGAAGAAAGTTAAGAGTAAATGTGAATAAGAGCAAGGTTATTAGGTACAGTAGGGTTGAGGGTCAAATCAATTGGGAGGTGAGTTTGAATGGAGAAAAACTGGAGGAAGTAAAGTGTTTTAGATATCTGGGAGTGGATCTGGCAGCGGATGGAACCATGGAAGCGGAAGTGGATCATAGGATGGGGGAGGGGGCGAAAATTCTGGGAGCCTTGAAGAATATGTGGAAGTCGAGAACATTATCTCGGAAAGCAAAAATGGGTATGTTTGAAGGAATAGTGGTTCCAACAATGTTGTATGGTTGTGAGGCGTGGGCTATGGATAGAGTGGTGCGCAGGAGGATGGATGTGCTGGAAATGAGATGTTTGAGGACAATGTGTGGTGTGAGGTAGTTTGATCGAGTAAGTAACGTAAGGGTAAGAGATATGTGTGGAAATAAAAAGAGCGTGGTTGAGAGAGCAGAAGAGGGTGTTTTGAAATGGTTTGGGCACATGGAGAGAATGAGTGAGGAAAGATTGACCAAGAGGATATATGTGTCGGAGGTGGAGAGAACGAGGAGAAGAGGGAGACCCAATTGGAGGTCGAAAGATGGAGTGAAAAAGATTTTGTGTGATCGGGGCCTGAACATGCAGGAGGATGAAAGGAGGGCAAGGAATAGAGTGAATTGGAGCGATGTGGTATACCGGGGTTGACGTGCTGTCAGTGGATTGAATCAGGGCATGTGAAGCGTCTGGGGTAAACCATGGAAAGCTGTGTAGGTATGTATATTTGAGTGTGTGGACGTATGTATATACATGTGTATGGGAGTGGGTTGGGCCATTTCTTTCGTCTGTTTCCTTGCGCTACCTCGCAAACGCGGGAGACAGCAAAAAAAAAAAAAAAAAAAAAAAATATATATATATATATATATATATATATATATATATATATATATATATATATATATATATATATATATATAAAGAGGTACGTTCATCATAATTTGAGGCTGTTAGGTCTCCTATTTTGAATGACAACCTTATGCTAAATGTAACCATTAAGGATCATGAAAAGCCTTCTTTGGTGGCCTCAGAACTGCCTTTAAGGTCAACATGGGCAGCTTAAAGCCTTAACGAGGTCCTGAAGTACATACACTCAAAAGTTTAGGCAGTGAAAGAGTAAGAAATGAATTAAAAAGTACTTCAAAATAGCCTTCAAGACCCCATCACGGTAGCTTGAAACTACCGAGACTCTGAAATACCTACATGTAAAATTTGGGGCCTCAAGGTACCTCGGTATGGCTTAGACGCAGCCATAAACGCCATATAGAATGGCGAGAGACAGGTTAAACATTATCTTATTTTATGATATTCTTAGGTTAGTACGCTTCTGAATCCCAAAAAAATGAAATTGGTTCTTCTTAGGAATCATATCAGCTCTTTTGAAGAATATAAATTGATGTTGAACTTAATCACTGTTATAGAATGTGTGAAAACACTTCAGTACCTTCACGTTTTGTGTCTTAACTCTATCTGTACTGTACTCAGATACTGCTTTATAAATCTGTATCATCTATACTTAATTTCGGGAGTTGAGTCTCCTCTGATTTCTAAGTCACTGATTGACTGAACTGATAGTCTAATGACTGTGACTGATTTCATATAGATTGTGTAATGACAAATAAGATTCTTGATATCTGGTTGACTGGTCCACTTGAGATCCCAGAACTTTCGATTCATTTAAATGATTTACGAAGTTCTGATGTTATGAGTGCTTATTATTATTGATTCCACAGTTACTATAATGGTCTAACTGAGCATCACAACACTCTCGCTGAAACACTTCTGCTACTTGTATGGACCAGCACAGTAATTCCCAGACTTGGGGTCACGGGAGATTTTCAGGTGGTACACGGCTGGCTGTAAGTGGTTGGACATTTCTTAAGAAAATGTGGTTAGTTTTGGCAGGCGAGGAGATGCCTTCCACCGGTTTAGTTCCATGGTGATGCAGTTATTATGCTTATGTTATACCCAAGGTCGAAAAATTGATGGAAATACCTTTCGAGAAAAAAAAAGATTCCCTTTTTTCACGTAAACAACTCCGTCTGCCAGTCAGTTGGCAATATATAAACAATCTCTGTGTGTTGTGTTACCATCTATTGATAGAAAACGGAACTAGTCTCGCTCCCCGTGTTACCAGGGGCGTGTTTTTGAAAAATAATACCAGTCCGAGTTAACTCGTGGAGCATTGTTTTTGCATATAACTTTTCCAAATATTTTCGGGTAAATGAGAAATGGGTTAATTATGGGTACTATTTTTAAGTTGTCAACGGTTAGATACGAGAGAAAGATGCTCTCTTTTACTCCTGATAAGAATCGTTCATTTATCATTACCTTTATGGGTTATTGGGAAAATATGAATGGGATCCACTGGGATTCTCTAGGCACCCCAAGGAGGGATCGGATTGAAAAATGCTGAGGACAACTGATCTAGCTTGAAGCACGACAGGTGCCTGTATGGTCCAGGTGAATCACAGCAGGTGCCTGTAAGGTCCAGGTGAATCACAGCAGGTGCTTGTAAGGTCCAGGTTAATCACAGCAGGTGCCTGTATGGTCCAGGTGAATCACAGGAGGTTCCTATAAGGTCCAGATGACTCACAGCAGGTGCTTGTATGGTCCAGGTGAATTACAGCAGATGCCTGTAAGGACCAGGTGAATCACAGCAGGTGCCTGTAAGGTCCAGGTGAATCACAGCAGGTGCCTGTATGGTCCAGATGAATTACAGCAGGTACCTGTATGGTCCAGTTGAATCACAGCAGGTGCCTGTAAGGTCCAGGTGAATCACAGCAGGTGCCTGTATGATCCAGGTTAATCACAGTAGGTGCCTGTATGGTCCAGGTGAATCACAGCAGGTGCCTGTATGGTCTAGGTGAAGCATGTTAACTACCTGTATGGTCTAACTAAAGCACCACACCTATCTGTGTGGTCTAGCTGAGCACGACAGCTACCTGTATGGTTCACCTGGAGACACCACAATACCTATAAGGTCAAGATAATCACCACAGTTACCTGTAGGCCCAACTAAAGCGCTATAGCTATCTGTGTGATTAATAAGCTCATGCTCCACAGCTATCCGTATGATGCGGCTGAAGTACCAGAGTAATCAGTAATCAGGCACCACAGTCATCACTAGGGTACACTTGAAATTCTGACGTTCAAAAGTTTTTCACCTAAAGATCAAAATATCTGGTAATTTTATTTCCCGAACGCTCAGAGTTTTGATGCATATGTTTAGCATATGGTTAACTTGAAACGGTTCCTTCGTATTGGTGATCCTATATACGACTCATAGTAAACATATTACCATTAAATCTGAGGTGTTGGACGTCTATACGAAATCATGAAACTGGAAAGACACGAACAACAACGTCTAAGGTCTCGATCCGTTCTTTAATTACGTAAAGCGTGAGATGTTGTCTGGGCAACATGCCTTGTGTGCGGGACTTTCTCTCTGCGTTGTTTGGCTTTCAGACGCCCATTTTGCACAAATACAGTCGGTTACCACATAGCAATGTCTGGCCTTAGGGTACGTATCCCATGTTAGCGTCTAAACCTTGACTCACTGCAGCTGATTCAAGATAAAAGTGATGTAAGGTCCGGGCTAAGCTCTTCAAACCTCTGAGCATGACGGTGGGATCCTTTGAACACGATGGTGCAATCTGCGCGACGGTACGGCCCTTGGGCAGGATGGTGTTACCTTAGTCTTGACTCTTTGGTGGATGCACCCTCGTGTTCAGGGGGTACAGTATCATGCAAGAGTCCTGCACACCCACTGCGATACAGCCTTTCTTCACGTAAACAGACTCTTTCAGTGAATAGATCTCAGGTCGAGTGACCATCTGTTCTAGTACCATCTTGATGGCTCCATATAACTTGTAGTGGTCCTTGTGACAGTTCTACCTTCTCACTGATCTGGGAAAGCCATCCTCAGGTGACTGGAAGTAATAATACTTAGCTCTTCACTCACAGGAACGCTTCATGTTTTTGTATATATATATATATATATATTTTTTTTTTTTTTTTTTTTTTTTTTTTTTTTATACTTTGTCGCTGTCTCCCGCGTATTGCGAGGTAGCGCAAGGAAACAGACGAAAGAAATGGCCCAACCCCCCCCCATACACATGTACATACACACGTCCACACACACAAATATACATACCTACACAGCTTTCCATGGTTTACCCCGGACGCTTCACATGCCTTGATTCAATCCACTGACAGCACGTCAACCCCTGTATACCACATCGCTCCAATTCACTCTATTCCTTGCCCTCCTTTCACCCTCCTGCATGTTCAGGCCCCGATCACACAAAATCTTTTTCACTCCATCTTTCCACCTCCAATTTGGTCTCCCTCTTCTCCTCGTTCCCTCCACCTCCGACACATATATCCTCTTGGTCAATCTTTCCTCACTCATTCTCTCCATGTGCCCAAACCATTTTAAAACAATCTCTTCTGCTCTCTCAACCACGCTCTTTTTATTTCCACACATCTCTCTTACCCTTACGTTACTTACTCGATCAAACCACCTCACACCACACATTGTCCTCAAACATCTCATTTCCAGCACATCCATCCTCCTGCGCACAACTCTATCCATAGCCCACGCCTCGCAACCATACAACATTGTTGGAACTACTATTCCTTCAAACATACCCATTTTTGCTTTCCGGGATAATGTTCTCGACTTCCACACATTTTTCAAGGCTCCCAAAATTTTCGCCCCCTCCCCCACCCTATGATCCACTTCCGCTTCCATGGTTCCATCCGCTGACAGATCCACTCCCAGATATCTAAAACACTTCACTTCCTCCAGTTTTTCACCATTCAAACTCACCTCCCAATTGACTTGACCCTCAGCCCTACTGTACCTAATAACCTTGCTCTTATTCACATTTACTCTTAACTTTCTTCTTCCACACACTTTACCAAACTCCGTCACCAGCTTCTGCAGTTTCTCACATGAATCCGCCACCAGCGCTGTATCATCAGCGAACAACAACTGACTCACTTCCCAAGCTCTCTCATCCCCAACAGACTTCATACTTGCCCCTCTTTCCAAGACTCTTGCATTTACCTCCCTAACAACCCCATCCATAAACAAATTAAACAACCATGGAGACATCACACACCCCTGCCGCAAACCTACATTCACTGAGAACCAATCACTTTCCTCTCTTCCTACACGTACACATGCCTTACATCCTCGATAAAAACTTTTCACTGCTTCTAACAACTTGCCTCCCACACCATATATTCTTAATACCTTCCACAGAGCATCTCTATCAACTCTATGATATGCCTTCTCCAGATCCATAAATGCTACATACAAATCCATTTGCTTTTCTAAGTATTTCTCACATACATTCTTCAAAGCAAACACCTGATCCACACATCCTCTGCCACTTCTGAAACCACACTGCTCTTCCCCAATCTGATGCTCTGTACATGCCTTCACCCTCTCAATCAATACCCTCCCATATAATTTACCAGGAATACTCAACAAACTTATACCTCTGTAATTTGAGAACTCACTCTTATCCCCTTTGCCTTTGTACAATGGCACTATGCACGCATTCCGCCAATCCTCAGGCACCTCACCATGAGTCATACATACATTAAATAACCTTACCAACCAGTCAACAATACAGTCACCCCCTTTTTTAATAAATTCCACTGCAATACCATCCAAACCTGCTGCCTTGCCGGCTTTCATCTTCCGCAAAGCTTTTACTACCTCTTCTCTGTTTACCAAATCATTTTCCCTAACCCTCTCACTTTGCACACCACCTCGACCCAAACACCCTATATCTGCCACTCTGTCATCAGACACATTCAACAAACCTTCAAAATACTCATTCCATCTCCTTCTCACATCACCACTACTTGTTATCACCTCCCCATTTACGCCCTTCACTGAAGTTCCCATTTGCTCCCTTGTCTTACGTACCCTATTTACCTCCTTCCAGAACATCTTTTTATTCTCCCTAAAATTTACTGATAGTCTCTCACCCCAACTCTCATTTGCCCTTTTTTTCACCTCTTGCACCTTTCTCTTGACCTCCTGTCTCTTTCTTTTATACTTCTCCCACTCAATTGCATTTTTTCCCTGCAAAAATCGTCCAAATGCCTCTCTCTTCTCTTTCACTAATACTCTTACTTCTTCATCCCACCACTCACTACCCTTTCTAAACAGCCCACCTCCCACTCTTCTCATGCCACAAGCATCTTTTGCGCAATCCATCACTGATTCCCTAAATACATCCCATTCCTCCCCCACTCCCCTTACTTCCATTGTTCTCACCTTTTTCCATTCTGTACACAGTCTCTCCTGATACTTCTTCACACAGGTCTCCTTCCCAAGCTCACTTACTCTCACCACCTTCTTCACCCCAACATTAACTCTTCTTTTCTGAAAACCCATACTAATCTTCACCTTAGCCTCCACAAGATAATGATCAGACATCCCTCCAGTTGCACCTCTCAGCACATTGACATCCAAAAGTCTCTCTTTCGCACGCCTGTCAATTAACACGTAATCCAATAACGCTCTCTGGCCATCTCTCCTACTTACATAAGTATACTTATGTATATCTCGCTTTTTAAACCAGGTATTCCCAATCATCAGTCCTTTTTCAGCACATAAATCTACAAGCTCTTCACCATTTCCATTTACAACACTGAACACCCCATGCATACCAATTATTCCCTCAACTGCCACATTACTCACCTTTGCATTCAAATCACCCATCACTATAACCCGGTCTCGTGCATCAAAACCGCTAACACACTCATTTAGCTGCTCCCAAAACACTTGCCTCTCATGATCTTTCTTCTCATGCCCAGGTGCATATGCACCAATAATCACCCACCTCTCTCCATCAACTTTCAATTTTACCCATATTAATCGAGAATTTACTTTCTTACATTCTATCACATACTCCCACAACTCCTGTTTCAGGAGTATTGCTACTCCTTCCCTTGCTCTTGTCCTCTCACTAACCCCTGACTTCACTCCCCAGACATTTCCAAACCACTCTTCCCCTTTACCCTTGAGCTTCGTTTCACTCAGAGCCAAAACATCCAGGTTCCTTTCCTCAAACATACTACCTATCTCTCCTTTTTTCACATCTTGGTTACATCCACACACATTTAGGCACCCCACTCTGAGCCTTCGAGGAGGATGAGCACTCCCCGCGTGACTCCTTCTTCTGTTTCCCATTTTAGAAAGTTAATACAAGGAGGGGAGGATTTCCGGCCCCCCGCTCCCGTCCCCTCTAGTCGCTTTCTACGACACGCGAGGAATACGTGGGAAGTATTCTTTCACCCCTATCCCCAGGGATAATATACATATGTATACACACACACACACACACACACACACACGCGCACACACACACACACACACACACATACATATATATACATATGAAAAATGTAAGAAACAATTTAGAAAACAAACTTTTAGCTTGAAATGAATGAAAAAATGAACGTCACATAATGGTTCAACCTCTGGCTATGGAAAAGGAAATGTACAATTTATTCACACAAACGTCAATAGCAGTTCTCATCAATTTCACCACTGAATCAATAAGCTTCAATGTCTAAGCTACATTTTTCTCCAACTTCACTATTTTCTTGTCAAAACACCATGCATGAAAACTATCACTCCAGTAACACAACTATAAACATTTACTTCCCCTTTAAAAAGTTCTGGGGAAGTCTGTCTCGATACACTGCGGCGAGGCGACGCGACGCTGACACAATCACTGTCACAATATCACTTCTGCCTCCTTCCAAGCGTTGTTTCAGGGAATAATTCCGGGTTGCTGAAGTGCCGCATAGGCTGGCACGATAGCCCGGGCCACATCGAAGACGTTATGAGCCCGGCCGTTCTCCACAGATTTATATATATATATATATATATATATATATATATATATATATATATATATATATATATATATATATATATATATATATATATATATATATATATATGTATATATATATAAAATGCAAGATCTAGAATAAGCATATAACTACGAGGAAAACGAAACACGTTAAGCTCCCAAAGGCACTTTCGTGTAATGATCACATCGTCAGGGTACATACACAAATAAGATAGAAGATTTCAAAATGGTAAGTTTTGATGTTTCATCTTTGTTCACAAAAGTTCCAGTTGATGACCTCTTAGAATATTTGGACGATATCTTGAATTATCTTCATTTACCTGTTTTAAATTTGGTGTTTAACAAATTGATAAAATTGTGTATAACAGACTGTGTATTTCAATTTAATGGAGAATGTTAAGCTCAGAAATTTGATACGGCGATGGGTAATACTCTTTCCCCAGTATTAAGTAATCTTTACATGGAATTCTTTGAAACAAAATTACTAAGGGATATCTTACCCTTTAAGGCAATTTGGTTTAGGTATGTAGATGATGTTCTTTGTGTTTGGCGAACAAAAATGAAACTTTACAAACATTTCTCCCTATACTTACAATTTAGTACCTTCTATCAAATTTAGTGTGTAAGTGGAAAATAGCTGTATGTGACCACTTTTAGACTGAATGATCCATAGGTTTAAAAACATGTTTAAGTTTAGCATATATTCAGCATGGCAAAGTTGAACTGGCATCATTCCAGTCCATTTTCCTTAGGGCATTAGGTATAAGCAGTCCGGCTGATTAATTGATGATAGATGAGTTTAAGGAGATATATTCTATTAGATCCAAGTTAAAGTATCCTAGATCTTTCATTGATATATCCCTTAAGTTGGCAAAGAGATCATTTAATAGACTATTACCCAAAACTCCCCTTGGTACCACGAATCTTTTAGTTCTCCCTCTTAGTGATAATTTTACATTACTTCCAAGGTTGCTTAAATCTTTTAATGTAAATGTAGTCTTTAGCAGTAACAATAATGTAAGAATATCTTAATAAAAAGCTCGCTAGAAAATTCTGCGGTATGTGTTTATGGAATCTCCCGTAAAAACTGTAATATGTTTTATGTTGGAGAGACTGAAAAAGATCTTTATGTTAGACTTTAGCAACATAGATATAGTATAAGAACAGAAGAAGAATCAAATGCTTTGTTTAATCATGATAAATATCACGAACATTGCACTGACAGGAATAAAGCTAATTTTGTTATTAACTGTAACTCCTTTACCATGAGAAATATCACTGAATCTTCTGTCATTGAATATACAAAAAATTGTTGCATTGATATTGGTGAAGGTCTATACAAACTGGATAGCCTTGTCGTACGCAAAATTTGTAAACAGTTCCATTTCCTATCCACATACTAAAATTTGATTACATCATGATGCCAGACACGAACACCACCAATCAGAACATCACCATCCAGTAACGCTTGTTTGCAAATGGCGTTTTAGCCACGCCTCTTCCTTGTATATCAACCGACTGTTCTACGTCTACTATCTAATTCTTGTATTTCTTCTGACGATGTGATCATTACACGAAAGTGCACTAAGGAACTTATCGTGTTTCATTTTCTTCGTGATCATATATATCTAGATTGATATGGGTAAAACTGAAAGTGGATGGAGAGACATAGGTGATTATTGGTGCCTATGCACCTGGTCGTGAGAAGAGAGATCATGAGAGGCAAGTGTTTTGGGAGCAGCTGAGTGACTGTGTTAGCAGCTTTGATGCACAAGACCGGGTTACAGTGATGGGTGATTTCAATGCAAAGGTGAGTAATGTGGCAGTTGAGGGAATAATTGGTGAAAATAGGGTGTCCAGTGTTGTAAATGGGAATGGTGAAGAGCTTGTAGATTTGTGTGCTGAAAAAGAACTGGTGATTGGGAATACCTGGTTTAAAAAGAGAGATAAAGATAAGTATACGTATGTAAGCAGGAGAGATGGCCAGAGAGTAATAATTGGATTACGTGTTAATTGATAGGCGAGTGAGAGACTTTTGGATGTTAATGTGCTGAGAGAGGAAGCTGGAGGGATGTCTGATCATTATCTTGTGGAGGTGAAGATTTGTAGACGTTTTCAGAAAAGAAGAGAGACTTGTGTGAGGAAGTACCAGGAGAGATTGAGAACAGAATGGAAAAAGATGAGAACAAATGACGTAAGGGGAATAAGGGAGGAATGGGATGTATATAGGGTAGAAGTGACGGCTTGCACAAAAGATGCATGGCATGAGAAAGGTGGAAGGTGGGCAGATTAGAAAGGGTAGTGAGTGGTGGGATGAAGAAGTAAGATTGTTAGTGAAAGAGAAGAGAGAGGCGTCTGGACAACTTTTGCAGGGAAATAATGCAAATGACTGGGAAATGTATAAAAGAAAGCGGCAGAAGGACAAGAGAAATGTGCGAGAGGTGAAAAAGAGGGCAAATGAGAGTTGGGTTGAGAGAGTATCATTATATTTCAGGGAGAATAAAAAGATGTTTTGGAAGGAGGTAAATAAAGTGCGTAAGACAAGATAGCAAATGGGAACATCTGAGAAGGGGGCAAATGGTGAGATAATAACAAGTAGTGGTGAAGTGAGAAGGAGATCGAGTGAGAATTTTGCAGGTTTGTTGAATGTGTTTGATGATAGAGTTGCAGATATGTGATGTTATGGTAGATATGGTGTGCGAAGTGAGAGGGTCAGGGAGAAAGGTTTGGTAAACAGAGAAGAGGTAGTGAAAGCTTTGCGGAAGATGAAAGCTGGCAAGGCGGCAGGTTTGGATGGTATTGCAGTGGAATTTATAGAAAAAGGGGTGACTGTGTTGATTGGTTGGTAAGGATATTCACTGCATGTATGGTTCATGATGAAGTGCCTGAGGATTGACGGAATGCATGCATAGTGCCACTGTACAAAGGCAAAGGGGATGAAGGTGAGTGTTCAAATTACAGAGGTATAATTTTCTTTAGTATTCCCGGGAAATTATATGGGAGGGTATTGACAGAGAGGGTGAAGGCATGTAGAGGGCATCATATTGGGGAAGAGCAGTGTGGTTTCAGAAGTGGTAGAGGATGTGTGGATCAGGTGTTTGCTCTGAAGAATATATGTGAGAAATACTTTCAAAAACAGATGGATTTGTATGTAGCATTTATAGATCTGGAGAAAGCATATGATAGGGTTGACAGAGATGCTTTGTGGAAGGTATTAAGAGTATATGGTGTAAGAGGTAAGCTGCTAGAAGCAGTGAAAAGTTTTTACAAGGGATGTAGGGTATGTGTACGAGTGGGAAGAGAGGCAAGTGATTGGTTCCCAGTGAATGTCGGTTTGCGGCAGTGGTGCGTGATGTCTCCATGGTTGTTTGATTTGTTTATGGATCGGGTTGTTAGGGAGGTGAATGCAAGAGTTTTGGAGAGAAGGGCAAGTATGCAGTGTGTTGTAGATGAGAGGGCTTGGGAAGCGAGTCAGTTGTTCGCTGATGATACAGCTCTGGTGGCTGATTCGGGTGAGAAACTGCAGAAGTTGGTGACTGAGTTTGGTAAAGTATGTGAAAAAGGAAAGCTGAGAATAAATGTGAATAATGCAAGGTTATTAGTGTCAGTAGGGTTGAATTACAAGTTGATTAAGAGATAAGTTTGAACGGAGAAAAACTGAAGGTAGTAAAGTGTTTTAGGTACCTGGGATTGGATTTAGCAGCGGATGGAACCTTAGAATCGGAAATGAGTCACAGGATGGAGGAGGGGGCGAAGGTTCAAGGAGCGTTGAAGAATGTGTTTGGAAGAGGAGAACGTTATCTCGGAGAGCAAAATTGGAGGTGGAAAGACGGTGTGAAAAAGATTTTGAGCGATCGGGGAGTGAGCATGCAGGAGGGTGAAAGGCGTGCAAGGAATAGAGAATTGGAACGATGTGGTATACCGAGGTAGACGTGCTGTTAATGGATTGAACCAGGGCATGTAAAGCGTCTGGGGTAAACCATGGAAAGTTTTGTGGGGCCTGGATGTGGAAAGGGAGCTGTGGTTTCGGAGCATTATGCATGACAAGTAGAGACTGCGTGTGAACGAATGTGGCCTTTGTTGTCTTTTCCTAGCGCTACCTCGCGCGCATGCGGAGGGAGGGGGGGTTGTCATTTCATGTGTGGCGGGGTGGCGACGAGAATGAATAAAGGCAACAAGTATGAATTATGTTTTATTTTTTTTTTTTGCTTCGTCGCTGTCTCCCGCGTTTACGAGATAGGGCAAGGAAACAGACGAAAGAAATGGCCCAACCCACCCCCATACACATGTATATACATACGTTCACACACGCAAATATACATACCTACACAGCTTTCCATGGTTTACCCCAGACGCTTCACATGCCCTGATTCAATCCACTGGCAGCACGTCAACCCCGGTATACCACATCGATCCAATTCACTCTATTCCTTGCCCTCCTTTCACCCTCCAGCATGTTCAGGCCCCGATCACACAAAATCTTTTTCACTCCATCTTTCCACCTCCAATTTGGTCTCCCAATTCTCCTCCTTCCCTCCACCTCCGACACATATATCCTCTTGGTCAATCTTTCCTCACTCATTCTCTCCATGTGACCAAACCATTTCAAAACACCCTCTTCTGCTCTCTCAACCACGCTCTTTTTATTTCCACACATCTCTCTTACCCTTACGTTACTTACTCGATCAAACCACCTCACACCACACATTGTCCTCAAACATCTCATTTCCAGCACATCCATCCTCCTGCGCACAACTCTATCCATAGCCCACGCCTCGCAACCATACAACATTGTTGGAACCACTATTTCTTCAAACATTCCCATTTTTGCTTTCCGAGATAATGTTCTCGACTTCCACACATTCTTCAAGGCTCCCAGAATGTTCGCCCCCTCCCCCACCCTATGATCCACTTCCGCTTCCATGGTTCCATCCGCTGCCAGATGCACTCCCAGATATCTAAAACACTTTACTTCCTCCAGTTTTTCTCCATTCAAACTTACCTCCCAATTGACTTTACCCTCAACCCTACTGTACATAATAACCTTGCTCTTATTCACATTTACTCTTAACTTTCTTCTTTCACACACTTTACCAAACTCAGTCACCACCTTCTGCAGTTTCTCACATGAATCAGCCACCAGCGCTGTATCATCAGCGAACAACAACTGACTCACTTCCGAAGCTCTCTCATCCCCAACAGACTTCATACTTGCCCCTCTTTCCAAAACTCTTGCATTCACCTCCCTAACAACCCCATCCATAAACAAATTAAACGACCATGGAGACATCACACACCCCTCCCGCAAACCTGTATTCACTGAGAACCAATCACTTTCCTCTCTTCCTACACGTACACATGCCTTACATCCTCGATAAAAACTTTTCACTTTTTCTAACAACTTGCCTCCCACACCATATATTCTTAATACCTTCCACAGAGCATCTCTATCAACTCTATGATATGCCTTCTCCAGATCCATAAATGCTACATACAAATCCATTTGCTTTTCTAAGTATTTCTCACATACATTCTTCAAAGCAAACACCTGATCCACACATCCTCTGCCACTTCTGAAACCACACTGCTCTTCCACAATCTGATGCTCTGTACATGCTTTCACCCTCTCAGTCAATACCCTCCCATATAATTTACCAGGAATACTCAACAAACTTATACCTCTGTAATTTGAGAACTCACTCTTATCCCCTTTGCCTTTGTACAATGGCACTATGCACGCATTCCGCCAATCCACAGGCACCTCACCATGAGTCATACATACATTAAATAACCTTACCAACCAGTCAATAATACAGTCACCCCCTTTTTTAATAAATTCCACTGCAATACCATCCAAACCTCTGCCTTGCCGGCTTTCATCTTCCGCAAAGCTTTTACTACCTCTTCTCTGTTTACCAAATCATTTTCCCTAACCCTCGCACTTTGCACACCACCTCGACCAAAACACCCTATATCTGCCACTCTATCATCAAACACATTCAACAAACCTTCAAAATACTCACTCCATCTCCTTCTCACATCACCACTACTTGTTATCACCTCCCCATTTGCGCCCTTCACTGAAGTTCCCATTTGCTCCCTTGTCTTACGCACTTTACCTCCTTCCAGAACATCTTTTTATTCTCCCTAAAATTTAATGATACTCTCTCACCCCAACTCTCATTTGCCCTCTTTTTCACCTCTTGCACCTTTCTCTTGACCTCCTGTCTCTTTCTTTTATACATCTCCCACTAAATTGCATTTTTTCCCCGCAAAAATTGTCCAAATGCCTCTCTCTTCTCTTTCACTAATAATCTTACTTCTTCATCCCACCACTCACTACCCTTTCTAATCAACCCACCTCCCACTTTTCTCATGCCACAAGCATCTTTTGCGCAATCCATCACTGATTCCCTAAATACATCCCATTCCTCCCCCACTCCCCTTACTTCCATTGTTCTCACCTTTTTCCATTCTGTACTCAGTCTCTCCTGGTACTTCCTCACACAAGTCTCCTTCCCAAGCTCACTTACTCTCACCACCCTCTTCACCCCAACATTCACTCTTCTTTTCTGAAAACCCATACAAATCTTCACCTTAGCCTCCACAAGATAATGATCAGATATCCTCCAGTTGCACCTCTCAGCACATTAACATCCAAAAGTCTCTCTTTCGCGCGCCTGTCAATTAACACGTAATCCAATAACGCTCTCTGGCCATCTCTCCTACTTACATACGTATACTTATGTATATCTCGCTTTTTAAACCAGGTATTCCCAATCACCAGTCCTTTTTCAGCACATAAATCTACAAGCTCTTCACCATTTCCATTTACAACACTGAACACCCCATATATACCAATTATTCCCTCAACTGCCACATTACTCACCTTTGCATTCAAATCACCCATCGCTATAACCCGGTCTCGTGCATCAAAATCACTAACACACTCATTCAGCTGCTCCCAAAACACTTGCCTCTCATGATCTTTCTTCTCATGCCCAGGTGCATATGCACCAATAATCACCCATCTCTCTCTATCAACTTTCAGTTTTACCCATATTAATCGAGAATATACTTTCTTACATTCTATCACATACTCCCACAACTCCTGTTTCAGGAGTACTGCTACTCCTTCCCTTTCTCTTGTCCTCTCACAAACCCCCTGACTTTACTCCCAAGACATTCCCAAACCACTCTTCCCCTTTACCCTTGAGCTTCGTTTCACTCAGAGCCGAAACATCCAGGTTCCTTTCCTCAAACATACTACCTATCTCTCCTTTTTTCACATCTTGGTTACATCCACACACATTTAGACACCCCAATCTGAGCCTTCGAGGAGGATGAGCACTCCCCGCGTGACTCCTTCTTCTGTTTCCCATTTTAGAAAGTTAAAAAAAATACAAGGAGTGGAGGATTTCTGGTCCCCCGCTCCCGTCCCCTCTAGTAGCCTTCTACGACACGCGAGGAATGCGTGGGAAGTATTCTTTCACCCCTATCCCCAGGGATGATATACATATATATACACACATACATACATACACACACATACGCACATATACACACACACACACACACACATATACATATATATACATATGAAAAATGTAAGAAATAATTTAGAAAACTGAAACTTCTAGCTTGAAATGAAATGAAAAAAAAAGAATGTCACATAATGGTTCAACCTCTGGCTATGGAAAAGGGAAATGTATAATTTATTTACACAAACGTCAATAGTAGTTCTCATCAATTTAACCACTGTATCAATAAGCTTCAATGTCTAAGCTACATTTTTTCCAATTTCACTATTTTCTTGTCAAAGCACCATGTATGAAAACTATCACTCCAGTAACACAACTATAAACATTTACTTCCCTTTTAAATAAGTTCTGGGGAAGTCTTTCTCAATACACTGCGGGACGCTCTACCACCTGGCGAGCTTTGTGTTGCAATGGTTCTTGATTCACAAACGTAGTAGCATCACTGGTGGGCGGAAGAACATTCTTGTAACCACAGCAAGTATCACATTCCGTGCAACTCCATTATGATGGTTCTTCTCATGACGCGACGCACATATGAGGGGGAAGGGGGTTGTTATTCCATGTGTGGCGAGGTGGCGATGGGAACAAATAAAGGCAGGCAGTATGAATTATGTACATGTCTATATACGTACATGTCTGTGTATGTATATATATGTATACGTTGAAATGTATAGGTATGTATATGTGCGTGTGTGGACGTGTATGTCCTCTCACAACCCACCCACATACATGTGTATGTGGGTGGGTTGGGCCACCTCGCTGACGCGGGAGACAGCAACAAAGTATAATGAATACTAAATAAATGAATATATATATTCTATTTATCTATTTATAAATTATTTATTTATTTATTTTGCTTTGTCGCTGTCTCCCGCGTTAGCGAGGTAGCGCAAGGAAACAGACGAAAGAATGGCCCTACCCGCCCACATACACATGTATATACATACACGTCCATACACGCAAATATACATGCCTATACATCTCAATGTACACACACATATATATATATATATATATACACAACCAGATATATACATATATACACATGTACATAATTCATACTGTCTGCCTTTATTTGTTCCCATCGCCACCTCGCCACACATGGAATAACAACCCCCTCCCCCTTCATATGTGCGAGGTAGCGCTAGGAAAAGACACCAAAGGCCCCATTCGTTCACACTCAGTCTCTAGCTGTCAAGTAATAATGCACCGAAACCACAGCTCCCTTTCCACATCCAGGCCCCACAGAACTTTCCATGTTTTACCCCAGACGCTTCACATGCCCTGGTTCAATCCATTGACAGCACGTCGACCCCGGTATACCACAACGTTCCAATTCACTCTATTCCTTGCACGCCATTCACCCTCCTGTATGTTCAGGCCCCGATCACACAAAATCTTTTTCACTGCATCTTTCCACCTCCAATTTGGTCTCCCACTTCTCCTCGTTCCCTCCACCTCCGACACATATATCCTCTTGGTCAATCTTTCCTCACTCATTCTCTCCATGTGACCAAACCATTTCAAAACACCCTCTTCTGCTCTCAACGACACTCTTTTTTTTTCCACACATCTCTCTTACCCTTACATTACTTACTCGATCAAACCACCTCACACCACATATTGTCCTCAAACATCTCATTTCCAGCACATCCACCCTCCTGCGCACAACTCTATCTATAGCCCACGCCTCGCAACCATACAACATTGTTGGAACCACTATTTCTTCAAACATAGCCATTTTTGCTTTCCGAGATAATGTTCTCGACCTCCAAACATTCTTCAAGGCTTCCAGAATTTTTGCCCCCTCCCCCACCCTATGATTTACTTCCGCTTCCATGGTTCCATCTGCTGCCAGATCCACTCCCAGATATCTAAAATACTTTACTTCCTCCAGTTTTTCTCCATTCAGACTTACCTCCCAATTAACTTGACTCTCAACCCTACTGTACCTAATAACCTTGCTCTTATTCACATTTACTCTTAACTTTCTTCTTTCATACACTTTGCCAAACTCTGTCACCAGCTTCTGCAGTTTCTCACATGAATCAGCCACCAGCGCTGTATCATCAGCGAACAACAACTGACTCACTTCCCAAGCTCTCTCATCCACAACAGACTGCAATCTTGCCCCTCTTTCCAAAACTCTTGCATTCACCTCCTTAACAACCCCATCCATAAACAAATTAAACAACCATGGAGACATCACACACCCCTGCCGCAAACCTACATTCACTGAGAACCAATCACTTTCCTCTCTTCCTACACGTACATATGCCTTACATCCTCGATACAAACTTTTCACTGCTTCTAACAACTTGCCTCCCACACCATATATTCTAAAAACCTTCCACAGAACATCTATATATATATATATATATATATATATATATATATATATATATATATATATATATATATATATATATATATATACATATATATATATATATATATATATATATATATATATATATATATATATATATATATATATATATATATATATATATATATATATGTATATATATATATATATATATATATATATATATATATATATATATATATATATATATATATATATATATTCTTATTTATTTATTTATTCATTTATTTATCGTACTTTGTCGCTGTTTCCTGCATTAGCGAGGTAGCGCAAGGAAATAGACAAAAGAATGGCCCAACCCACCCACATACACATGTATATACATAAACGCCCACACACGCACATATTCATACCTATACATTCTTTTTTTTTTGTGAATATGTATATATGTATATATATCCCTGGGGATAGGGGATTAAGAATACTTCCCATGTATTCCCTGCGTGTCGTAGAAGGCGACTAAAAGGGGAGGGAGCGGGGGGCTGGAAATCCTTCCCTTTCGTTTTTTTTCTTTTTTTTTTTTAATTTTCCAAAAGAAGGAACAGAGGGGGCCAGGTGAGGATATTCCAAAAAAGGCCCAGTCCTCTGTTCTTAACGCTACCTCGCTAATGCGGGAAATGGCGAATAGTTTAAAAGAAAGAAAAAAAAAAAAAAAATATATATATATATATATATATATATATATATATATATGTATATATATATATATATATATATATATATATATATATATGTTGGAAAGGATGACAATTTTGCGCGTGATCAAGATATTCCTAAGAGTCCACGGGGAAAATGAAACACGAAAAGCTCCCAAGTGCACTTTCGTGTAATAATCATATCATCAGGGGAGACACAAGAGAGAAATATAACAGTCAGTTGATATATATCGAAAAGACGAAGCTAGGACGCCATTTGGTAAACATGTGATATTCCAAAACATACATGTTATATTTCTCTCTTGTGTCTCGCCTGATGATGCGATTATTACACGAAAGTGCACTTGGGAACTTTTCATGTTTCATTTTCCCCTTGGACTCATAGGAATTTATATATGTGTGTATATATATATATATATATATATATATATATATATATATATATATATATATATATATGAGATAATAGCAATGAAAAGATAAGAGAATACTGTGTGACTTGCGAATGTGAAGCAATACTCATATACCCCCTTATTTTCCGAAGGATTGGAAAGCCATAGCTCTTGTCCACATATAGAAGGATTGTGTTTACTGTTACAACATACGACCTGCAAGGGAGTGTTAGAAGTTCGTGGTTAAATCATCGTTTTCTGACGGATTATGTATTTTCATATCGCGAGCATAAACAGCTCAGTCGCGCGAGTTTATTTTGGGAACTTTATGCGTCCGAATATTTCATGTAAGAAAAAATGGAATTCAAGGAAGTCTTCGATCTGACCCGGAATTGATATTTTTGACCGTTGGAATGACAAGGTATTTAGGGAACTGGAAGTGAGATCTAACAAACCATATGGCAAACGTCATTTTTGGTTGCATTACTGGAGGAGAGATAAGGATGGATTACAGTGAAATTTATAACCAGATAGAAGGATTACAACACGAACCATGATTAGGAATATCAGTCACAATACATGACGAAAATGATTAGGGAAAATTAGGCTTCATATTCTCTCTCAAACTGGCACCTCTTTGTCATATATGCTACAGCAGATGATAAAGGTTGGAAACCAAAATGGATCGAATTTATGAACAGTAAAGGCAGAGTTTAGTCTCGTCAACAGGGAGCAGGAAAGTGCTAGGAGTTATACTGGCAAGCCGTCGTGACCAGACGTCTCGAAAGGGCCATGTCTGAGCCACTGTTTACATGAGTGGTGTCGTAAACGTTGGAGTCCGGAGGCAGCAGCAGCAGTGGCAGCCTACCCCACGGGATGATAGTGCTCGCCCCTGATCACTGTTCCGCGCCTCCTACCCCTCCTACCGTAAACCAATCTCTTCAAGTAACTGCCTGGGGAAGGAGAGGGTTCATCGGAGCGATCGTAAAGGTTGCTATGTGTGGGGAAGGGGACGTTGTGTGACGGGGTTGATTGTGAAGGAGAAACTCCTTGAGGAAGGATTTTAGAGTCAGTAAAAGAATTGTTTTATGGTGGTGACTCTGGTTGGGTAAGAAACCGCAAGAGAGTAAAACAATTTTCAGATCAAAGACTTTAGAACGAAGACATACTTAAAGTTCATGGTAAGGAGGGACATGGTCTGACGCAAATGGCTTCGCCACATTAACTGTAAGGGCGTGGCATACATCTCAGGTTGGGTAGGCACCCATATATAGGGACAGTAAGGTAGTGTATGATGGCATGGAGTGGGGCAGATGATAGGGTGGGGGTCCCTGGGACTACAGTGGGGGATATATGCTACTTTTACATCCAGTAATGGTACTTGGTATATGGACGGCACCTGGTGCAGTGGCGGAGGCGGAGATAGAGGAAGAGAGGGAGGAAGGGAGGGACGAAGGGAGAGAGGGAGGGAGGGAGGGAGGGAGGGAGGGAGGAAAAGCAGAGGCGAAATGTGGAGATATTTTCTAGCGTCAAAGCCAAGCACAGCGGAGCCGCACGCTAATGCCCTGCAAGATGCATCGCCTCCTATGTCTTCACACCAACAAGACATTTTTCTAAAACGCTCATCGGATTTTTTGTTCAATGAAGATTAATAGCGATCCTTATAGCCATAAAAGTGCCAAATTCTTTCTCACGCAAAAGAAAGAATATTTTTCTTCCTATGTTGTGTTCTGGGAGGATAAATGCTTGTTTAGTGCGTGGGTTTGATATTGCACGCAACAGATGGACGTAACAAGAAGCAAGCAAGGCAGGCACCGCCACCTGGCCTCCACCTGGCACCAGCTGGCGGGAGGTGCCAGCTGAGCTACCCAACTTATGGCTCCTTGAAATAAACGAAAAGAAAATTAATCTCGAATTCCTGAGTCACTTGAGTAAACTGAGAAATAACTCCGACACAAACATTCTCTGGGCCGAACACTGTAGCATACCTTAGATTGTATGAGACCTGATGTTATCCTCACTATTAGAAATGTGAAGCTGCTTTGAAGTGAAGAAATGCCCAAGAACTTTTGGAGCCTACATATGCCTGTGTGGAAGCTTGAAGTAATATCTGTGAGAAGTTTTAAAACTCTCTTACGCTCAGAACTTAGGGTCTCAAGGAATTTATAGATTTATGTTCCCAGACTTCTCTTAAAGAGAATTTTATAATCTTGTTGCACTAAAGGGAAGTTACTGATTTTTTGGAGTTTCTCCTTTCAAAAAGTCTGTGATATGGTTATTTCATTATTTTTTTAAAGCTTTGGAGCCATTGAGAAGGCTATGGTACCACTCGGAGATATTTACAGATTTCTGAAGATACTGAAGACAGTTTATCTTTTTTTTAAAGAGACCGACATGACAGGCAAAACAGGCTCTAGTCGGGGTCATTTCGGATGACAGAAAAATGTAAAGGAAAACAGGATATTGATCATGGCTCTGCAGGTGTTTGTAGACCTGACTTTTAAAGGAGGAAAGGTATATGAAGAGGGAAAGATAAAAGAAGGGAGAGGATTCCACAGCTTCGCTCTCTAAGGGAAGAAGGAGGTAGCATAGCAGCCAATCCTCGAGTGGCCGTACTCCATACAGAAACTGGAGGAAGCAGCAGCCAAACGCGTGTCACGGAGCATCTTTTTATAGCCTGCAATTTCCGAAACCATCCTTGAATCTTCCTTGGTTTTGCAGGGCTCTGTAAATAAACCTGGTCTCTCTCTGGTGACTGCGGCACGGTACGTGTACCCAGGCCTTCTGTAAGGCACCGTAGATGTACCTTGACCTTTAGATAGGAACCGTTGGTGTACCTGGACCTTCTCTAGTGAGATACTGTAAACATAACTGGACCTTCTCTAGTGAGATACTGTAAACATAACTGGACCTTCTCTAACAAAATACCGTCGCGCCTTCTTCAGTGAGGTACCGTAGTTGCACCTTCCCCTCCTCTAGCAAGGTACCGTAGATGCGCTTGGACTTTACCTATCGAGGTACCGTTGCTGCACTTCACTTTCTCAAGCAAGGTACAGGAGCTGTACTTGAACCTTCTCCAGTGAGGTATGGTAAGCAGCAATTTGCCTTCTCTGGTGAAGTACCAAACGGCTTCCTGGATCTTCGTAAACTTCATGTTACATGTGTAATGATAGAACGCATGACGCACTTTTACTACAGCTCTTACGTTATATATATATCATAAAGCGGAAGAAGAGGCGTTGCCGGACTCATGTGAAAAGTCACATTTGGCGAGGCTGTGTCATCGGAGCACAATCTCACGTAGTCATTTGTCAATATCTGCATATAATTTATTAGGAGTTATCTGTCTTATTTGTCAATAATGTGTGCGTGTGTGTGTATGTGTGTGTGTGTGTGTGTGTGTGTGTGTGTGTGTGTGTGTGTGTGTGTGTGTGTGTGTGTGTGTGATGGCTTTATTAGTGAGGAGGAGGGTGTATTGATGATGGCTTTGGCAGTAAAGATAAGGGTGTAGTGAAGAGTTTAGTAAGCAAAAAGAAGTAGTAAAGATGAGTGTATAGTGATGGGGTATAATGAAGATTAGGGCGTGGTGAAGAATCTACGGCACAAGAATGCAGTGAAAATAATTTGAAAGTAAGTGTTATAATGGTGTTGTGTGTGTGTTTTATGTCTTTCTATTTGTGTGTTTCTGGTAAGAATTCAAGGTCAGGCAAAATCTGGCTTTGAGCCTTGCTCAGTAAAGATAACAGTATATGAAGATAAGGTTTTACTGAAGCCTTAGGAGCAAAGGGAACGTTTATCTGATGAAGACAATAACACTGTGAAGATGAGCCATATGAAATAATCTATCTTATATATCAATACTGGAGGTGTCATTATTTTTCCACGTGTTGCCCTGTCTTCGTAATCATGTTGATATATACCATATATTTACTCCTACGTATGTCTGCACACACACACACACACACACAAACCTTGGCTTACGCCAGGTGTGTGTGTGTGTGTGTGTGTGTGTGTGTGTGTGTGTGTGTGTGTGTGTGTGTGTGGTGGGAGGAGGGAGGTGAGATTTGAGACTTAAAGTCAGCTTATTTAAGGTGGAGAAGTGGAGATGAGCAAGTAGTGAAGAAGAGCATAATAGACCTAATTTTGTGACGTTAGTGATAATGTGAAGATGGGTTGTAGTGAAGAAGAGTATAGCGAACACTATGATGAAATCTAAGTTCAAGGACGGTCTAAGTCCTGCCTTGAACCTAACTTACATGAAGGAAAGGTTATTGTGAAGATTCACATGTTGTGAGGAGGACTGTAGTTAACCCAGAAAGACACTATGGGCACGGTTGCAGACACAATTTCGAATCCCGGCTGCTCAAGGTAGTAAAGTGCTACGCTTAATGAAGGAAAAGTGGAACGGCCTTAGGACCATGCAGCAGTTAGCCTAAGATCTGTGGCGCGAACATGAAAATCCTAATGATCATGCAGCGGTCTGCCTGGGACCTGTGGCACTGACATGAACATCCCAATGATCATGCAGCAGTCAGCCTGGGGTCTGTTGCATAGACATGAAAGTCTTGACAGTTACCCAGTCAGCCTGTGATTAGCTTTGATATATTTACAAGTCTCTCGTGCCGTGCACGTGGCCCAAGGCAAATCTGTATCACTGTAAAGTTTGGAATCGTCACAGTCCGGCTTGAACTCCGTACATGAGAACTACTAACCAATATGTCCCCCTCCCACCTCGCCTTATTGTATGTATGTATGATGGCCAGATGAAGTGTGACTGAGCTACGCGTGCAATAGGTCATGCCGCAACTGGCAAGGCTATTCCTTTAGGAGTACAGTCTCGTCAAAAAACTTAACACTCCAAATGCGTCCGCCGTGTCCCTGCTACTGGATGGAGCGCAGCCTTCGAGCCGCAGGAGATTCTTGATGAGATCCAGGGTAACACTATGACTTTTTCTAGAGGTAATTGTGAGTAAAGTCAGTAGTTATGGTGAAACATAGTAATTACTACGCACAAATACCTGCGGGTGATAATGGATACACCCCAGGTGTTCTTATATCCGTTAGTCAGTTTCTGACACCAATTATTATGTGTGTTTGTTCAGTATTCTGAAAAAGATATCCAGTATTTCACAGAAGGCAAATTTGTTACTTCAAAATTAAAGTTATATAAACATCTAGTGTCCCATACAGAGGGAAGTTGTTATATCTAACAACCTTACTGGTAGACCTCCCCCTCCCACCTCCCGTCCTTGTTGACATGCAGAAGTCGAGACGTCAATTACATATGCACAAGACAAGTTCGTCGAGCTCATTCTTCTGCAGCAACAACCTCCTGCAGCAGAACCTTGACCACTAAGGGCAGCTTCATCAGTTTCTACCCGAGGAAACATCATACCGTGAGTCGATTCTTAATACGAGTTGGAAGTTGTTTACCTTGCGAAGCTCGGAGTTTGTTGAATAAGAAGTATGAAATGCGGTAGTTTTTGTTAACATTACATATGACATGTATAGTTAACACATTAAGTACAGTAAATGTATGTGATAAGTGTACTTCATTGAGCTCCACGGTATGACCTGTTGGTAAGATGGCCTGACCTTTGACCTGACCCTTAAGGATCCGTTAAAAGGAGGGCTCTACCTTCGTTCTCAAGGCCCGTACCGGCGTACCGAAGCATGGTACCGTCGTCTTCGTTCTCAAGGCCACGGCGTACCGGCGTACCGAAGCATGGTACCGTCCTGATCATGAAGTTACTCACATCCATTAAGAAGCTTTACAGTATTTCTAAGATCTTGCACAGTTCAGACTGTACTATATTGATGGCGCCATAATTCTTGTATGTTGTGGAGGAAGCACCATACCTTAACCCACAGTGGTCCAGATATTGTTTCTTTACACACACACACACACACACACACACACACACACACACACACACACACACACGTCTTACAGCAACATGTCCCGCTCCTATACTTCACTAACCAGCATACCATTTCCCACAACATTCATCGTACCATGAGTATAGACCTTGCAATGTTCCGGCCATGTCCAGCTGAAGTGATGACTTGTAATTATGATAACGGTTTAGTGAATCACACGCAAGAGAAGGCCCGAAGATAAACAAGATACACACAATGTAAATAGTAGGTCTATAAAAACGATGACGGGAACATAAACAGACAATCTCTACGCAAATACTGGATTAGCAGCCTAATGGTCATTGTTGATGTCCACAGTGGCTGGGGCAGGACTGTTCTTGTTGCGGATTATACATGTTCGGATGGGCTCGATGTGGGTGGCAAGAGGCGGTCGGGAGCGGCTGGTGCAGTCGCTTCTTTCCGAGATATTGGACGAGATCCACGCACTGGTGGAGAGAGTCGGGAGGACCAACGTGTTCAGCGCATCATAACGGGTTGTGTAGGAGGTAGGGATGCTCTCACATGCCCTTTTCAGCACCCTCTGTAGTGGACCCAGTCATGTGGACGACAAAGAGGAAGACCGGAGGGCGGAAGCATAGGTGAATTTAGGGAAGAGTATAAACAGTGATCCTCATACCAGACCCCACAGTAATTACCATGCCATGCCTTACCCACACTCTGTGGTAACCAACATACCACGTACTGCAGTAGCCGTGTCCTCACCATATTCCTACTGTCGACTCATTACCATCCCTCTTACCCATAGTAACCATGTCCTAAGGTCTACAGTAACCATCCTTACAGCACGCATCATATCACGCCACACATTAACCATGTCCCAGCCATCGTACCACGCCCACAGTAGCTATGTCATATCCATGTATTATACACCGTGCCACGCCCTACAGTAGCCACCATAATCACGCCTACAGTAGCCACGTCCCGCCCATGTTCTACGCTGAGCACCGTGCCACGCCCCACAGTAGTCACCACACCGTGCCAGGGGCGGTGCGACACCCCAAGTGATCATCTTAACATGCCTGCGGCCACCCCAGGCTACTGGTTGGGCTACCCCGGGCCCAGGCACACTCCCTAGTGGTCTCCCCGACCCACGTGTTGTGTCCGCCAGGGAACACTAAGCACCTTTTTCACTTAAGCGAGGACCTCTGCCCTTCCCTTCCCCTGGCCAGCCCCGCTCCGCCTCCCCTGATCCCGTAGCCCTTTATGATAGTTCAGCGAAGTGTTTATCTTCATTATTGCCCCTACTATCTCCTGAGAAAACCCATAAATTCATAGCATGAGTCGCGCAGGGTGTTACTGATGCGGCAGGGCTGTCTTGAGAGGGGGAGAGGAACATCAGTAGGGCTGAAAGGAAGGATCAGGGTGGGGTTGTGAGGAGGGCCAGGGTGGGGCTGTGAGGAAGGGATAGGGTGGGGTTGTGAGGAGAGCCAGAATGCTAGAATGGGGCTCTGAGGAGGGCCAGGGTGGGGCTGGCTGGTGTTTCCCGGTTTGGATAAACATTACCTCTAGGAGAGCTCCAGGCCACCTGCTGGTTGCCGAGTAGGGTAAAGCCACAGTTGAGTCACCAGATGAAAGTATTATCCTTGGCCTCGGTATGTTTATAGAGAAGCAGGACATAAATGATTAAGGCGGAAGATATTTGGAGACTTACCTACAGTCATGATAAGGTGTAACTCAGAAATATCACATAAGGCAAGTTGTCACGTCTAGCGATTTAAAAGGTCCATCGTTACCTTGCGATTCTTAACCTCTTGAACACAGCTTTACGACCCTTGGTTATGATGGCTTGGCTTTTGACTTGACCTTAAAGGTTCAGAGCAAACGCCTGGCCATTATACTCATGCATTGTAATGTTATGTTCAGGGGTCATATAATCGCTGACAGGAGGCTAAGAGCAACATAATGTTACAGGCAGCATTACTCTCGTCAGTGTAGGTGTCGTAAAATCTGGAACAAAGTCATTATCTGTATGATCGTCATGTCCGGAACAAAGTCATCATCTGTGTGGCTTCAACTTCCATGTTTCCCTGATGTTATGAGTGTGACCAGTATTAATCAAACACCGGTAATGGAGCATAAACGTTCACATGATCTGACTTTCTCATTAATGACATTAATTAGTGACAGATTGATTGTGCACATAGTGCATTTCTTTTTTTCTTCCATGTGGTATTTAGGAAGTGATAAAGAATCTAAAAAGGAATCTGGAGCGACTTAGTTTCAGGAGGTCCGGTCGCCAGGCGTCACTGTGGCCTGCGATGTTTCCTCACTTCCATGATGGAGTTTCGTCTCGTTCATCTGTCCGACATTAAAGCCGTCAAGCCTTAACGAAATGGTGGGAAGATCACATAAGAAGTCGGTTTAGCATCTGGCATTTGAGAAGGTGTTCTTTTTTCTCCTACAAAACTGACAACAAATACAACACTTGAAAATTATTGATGTTTCAGTAAATCTCAGATGATATTGTGGAACGATCTTAGCGTTCTAGATTCATTAGCATTAGAAGGGAAGGCAGAAAAGTGGTCCAAATACAAGACAAGAGTGAGGACGTGTGTGTGTGTGTGTGTGTGTGTGTGTGTGTGTGTGTGTGTGTGTGTGTGTGTGTGTTTGTGTATGTATGTGTGCTTGTTCATGAACACTTACGAAGAGATATTGCCAAAAGGCAGGGCTAGCGCGTAGTACCCACCACAGGAGAATGAATTATTTATTGTGTGTGAGATGGAGAGATTTTATGTTTCTGGGCCCAATGTCAGCAGCCCACGTGTGGGTTTGTTAGAAAGAAAGCCAAACTGGGCCAAGGGAGTGAAACTTAACAGTCACTGGAGAGAGAGAGAGAGAGAGAGAGAGAGAGAGAGAGAGAGAGAGAGAGAGAGAGAGAGAGAGAGAGAGAGAGAGAGAGAGAGAGAGAGAGAGAGAGAGAGAGAGAGAGAGAGAGAGAGAGAGAGAGAGAGAGAGAGAGAGAGAGAGAGAGAGAGAGAGAGAGAGAGAGAGAGCACTCAGATGGTGGATATTGTCTTGCTTTATGAAAGATGGAGGTTTGAGCCATGTTGACATTCTCACAGTTATGGAAACCTAACCTAACCTAACCTAACCTAAACTAAACTATCCTAACCAAATTTAACGAAGCTAAACCTAACCTAACCAATCCCAACATAATTAAACCACCTAACCTAACTAGTCCACCAAAACAAAATCAAACCACATAACTATACTAGAAAACCTAACCACCTAACATTAAACTAAGCAACTATCCTTAAACAAATCTAGCCGTCTAACCTAGCCTAACCTAACCTAACCACCTAGCATTTAACTAGACAACTATCCTGAATCAAATCTAGCCGTCTAACCTAATCTAATGTAACCTAAATCAAACTACACATGACCTAACTTTCCTCCATGATAATGCCTTCACCCACACAGACACAGACGCTGCCTTTCTGCTGGTGGTGGTTCCTGGCCCTTCCTACAGTGCCACCAACTGTTGCCTCTGCTCCCTAGAGGCTCCTGCCACCAGTGAGGCGGCCACAAGGTTACAGCTTGACCTGAGGGACCTGGGCGCCTCCACTAGTCAACGCTGCTTTAGTTTAGCATGAAGGAGTTTGCATGGTTGGCTCTCCCGGATCTAACAGCATCGTGTTCATGACGGCAATAGGCGGAATAAACTGTCATGTGTATTTACATATATGTGCGCTGCATATATCTCACCTCTGAACCGTAATTATGTGATGATTACCCTGATGAACCGTGATTATGTGATGATTACCTTGGTGTTTAGGAGGATAATTTGTTATATTGAGGGGATCTTTAGTAGCTTTATCACTGGGGTCATGTTATGGTCTATTACGTTGGCTCTTTCTTAATTACCTTAATCCTAAATGTGGGGAGGGATTCGATACTCAGGAAAATGAAGAGTTAAATGAACGAATAATATAAAAGATTACCCAACCTAACCTAACCTAAAATAACGTAAGTTAAGATTGTTCAAAAATAAGACCACTAAAACTACCTTCAGTTTTACCAAATAGTTTGGCTCTCATACGTTATCTTAAATGCCTGTCTCTTATTATTAAATCATGAAGCAGATAATTAAAAGAAAACGTGTCATCTATGGATCACAAAACCTGTATACAAACAAGAAATGTCTAATTACGTAAAGCTCTATATGTTGGTGGATAAGGAGATAGTATGTGTAAGGAGTGAAGGTCTATTAGAAAAGTCTGGGAGAATGCTGGTAACATGGGAAAACGCATGCGTACTGGTAATGCATGTACATAGTTACGTAGGTACATAAGTACATACGTATATGGCAGAGGAAGACAGTACAGTAGAGGGAGAAAGACGAGCAAGAAAGCTCTTAGCGAATGGAAAAGCCGAGATTGAGTGAAGAGCTAGTAGGAAAGTGTTGAGGTAAAATTGCTCTGGAGTGGACCTGGCAAATGTGTGGGAAGGAATGCAAAAGTGGTTAGGTGCCTGATGACTGGATATAGTCAGTGACTGTTCCACTGCATTAAGTCAAGGGAACTGAAAACAAATGGAAAGATTATAAGGGATTAACTTTCCTACGCTTAGATGACAGCATTTAGGACAGGAAAGTGAGGATCATGATGAAAGGATTAATTATGAAAAGACAAAGTAAATTTAGGAATATTTGAGGGTGTGTACCTCACAGTTTTTTTGCATTTACTTATGCAAGTAGTAGAAAATGTTCCCGAGAAAAGATAGGGAAAACAACATTTATGGATCTAGAAAAATCATGTAGAAAAATGAACCGGAAGGTAATGTGATGACCCTGTGTTGTGGATAGAAGACTTATGAATGCTGTTGCGAGCCGCTGTGACGGAAGTAGTGTGTATGAGAGAGTAATCAGTGGCCTCAGTAATAAGGCAGATATGGGAGTTGGTCACTCTTGTTTGATATCGCTGTGATAATCTGATATTCATATGGATGAGAGATAGGTAGAGTCCACGTGCTGTTGTAAGTCCAAAAGTGCCACAAATCCTTGATTAACTTCTTGCCTTTACAGGAATCCTTACACCTCTTCCCCTCCTCTGCTGGCCCACTTGGTGTGCTAGTACTTTCAAAAGCAGCATAAGAATGAAGAAACAATGAACAAGGAAAATGGAGGTTAACACAATTGTTAGCAGATGATGCTGTGCTGTCAGCAAACTCAAATGGAACAATTAGTGGGGCCATGAGGAGAAGGACGCAAGTGAATACTCATAAAGTAATGACGCTAGTTTTTTTAAAGAGATACGAGATCAGATGATAAGGTCTGCTTTCATAAGAAAAACTGAAAGTTTTGGATGAGTGTGATTATTTGGGACGAAAGTTTAGGGATGATGGGAATGGGAGAACTGAAGTTGAAAGTATTCATGCAAAGGAGTGTACAGTATGTAAAGATTCTTGCATGAAGTATTTGTCCTAACGTTTATGTATGACCTTTGAAACCCAGGTGTAGGTAAGTAAAGTAAGTGGAAATAATTAAGAGCAGTAGACATGGAATAACGAGGCCATCTAGGATGAAGAAATGACGATGTGATAATGTTGGAGGGACGTAGGATTAGGAGCAGATGGTGAATTGCTCAAGAAGATATACAGCAGTGTAATAGAAGGTTCAAGAAGCAGTGTAGACCACGGGAGAGATGGTAGGGAGAGAACTGAGTCTGGCAAGGGATGTACCAGATGAAGAAGTCTGAGAAAATGACTGGAGATCAGATGCAATGAAATATTTTGTATATTGAGTTAGTGCGAAAGGAAATACCGATCTTACATGACGAATCAACATAGTGTGTGATATGAATAAATAAGAAGCACTTTTATGTAGTGTGAGAGTTTGTTACACTTTAACAAACTCGATATGGGTGGATGTGTGAGTGAATAATGTTATGAAGGCTGTATATATAACCTGATCCACCCCATTAAACTAGGAATGGAATGATTATAGTAGATAAGTAGACAGACTGACCGAAAACGAGAGGAAATTTTTGTGGGTTTTAATTCGAAAAAAAATATGCAAATGTTTTATATGAGTTTGGAGTGTCCTCTAATGGGATTAATGGACCTTGAAAAATAACAATTAACTATTTAATGCACTCGGCTGTATTTTCAATTTTTGTAACTTTTATTTGCAACTGAAATCGCAATTAAATGTCTATCAGCGGGAGGGACTACAACACTTAATCATCAGTGGTGTTTGGTTGTGTGATGGGGATAGTGGTAGTGATGGTGGTATGTTTTGGTAGTGATGGTGATTTTCGTGATGGTGCTGCCTCCTCTATGATGGCGCTCGTGGTGGCTCAGGTTATGGTGAAGCTGGTGGGGAATTAGGTATGGCGATGCTAGTAATGGTAATATGATGGCTATTCATGACTGTATAATTGTGGTGATGTAATAGTAGTGGAGATAGTTATAAGATGCTGATGGGGGTACAATATGATATTGTTTGGGCACGAGCTAATAGACTGTTATGTGACTGTGAGGTGAGATTATGTCGTGGTAGTGGGAATATTGATGTGACTGTAGTGACATATGAAGTAAGATGGTCACGATTATATCATAGCTGAGCTAATATGAGGATATATATGATGAAGTACATGTTGTAATGTTTAATGTATTGGTGGATTATTATGTCTCAAGAATGTTGTACTTTGCTTGACTCGGCTCCTGTTTCTGTAAAGTCTGCCTACGAACCGGTGTTGGAGGAGTCAGCTGATGTGAAGTAAACAAAGGTATTAGAACAGATGTGATATAAAAGTTGATATCTCTTAAGATTATCTTTACTAAAAATATTGGTCAATTCTGGTTATGGAGAAGGGTGTACACTTCGCCACAAACGGTAGTTCGGTAATTCAACTTCGAATGAGAAGTACAAGAATGTGGTTTGTGATTATTTCACTGTCTACTTCTCGGTGGAAAGCTGGACCACTTCACTGCAAACTTAAATTCTTACTGGGTCTGTCCTGCTGCTCATGCTCTTACATCTTATCAGATTCTACGTCTGAGTAGAGCGGAGAGTGTTGTACGTCAGAGACACCAACAGCGTCACCGCATTCTTGTTGTTGGGATGCCACTTGTACGTGGAGTAGGTGACTGAAGTGGGGCCACTGTGATCCGGGAGCTGGATTTGTGTCCCTTATTGGAGCAGCCTGAGCTTGTCATTCCTTCTTCAGTCTGACTGAGATCCGGTAGTGGGCGAGGTATGTAGTACCGTGTAGAGGCCGCTCTTGAAGACGCCAGACTTAGGGAAGCCAAGGGTCAAGAGGGTTGCTTGTGTGGAAGGTGAGTCGACAGCAATTTCTGGTGTGGTTGTGTGTGGGTGGTGGACGGACGCTGGCTGGGTCTCCCCCTGTGGCTGCGAGGGCAGCCTTACTTTACTGGTGTCCAGGGACATGCTGGTACGAGCAGTAAAAACAGATACTGAGGTTAAGCAGCTGTATGTAGCAATCTACGTACAAGAAATGTTTCTCACACTAATTTCATAAACAATATGAATAAATACATTAGATGTGAATAGCAGGCTTGGCGGGATTTGGAAGCCTAAAAGAATAAGAAATTACAAACGATATAGAAAGGTGTAAAAGTTTGACATTTTTACTTCACCAGGAATCACAATAATAAGACAATTCTTTACCGACTTAGGACTGATGGTGACGCATGGATGCCTGATGAAGAGGACACATGCCCCACCATATGACACCTACAATTATTGTAACATGCCCGTAATACATGTGCTGACGGAATGCCAAAAAAATACAGGGATCTAGAATCAAATGTAAATCATATGTTAACGGTGGAAGGAAGAAGCTATATAAGAAAATGTAAACTGTTAAAAGTAATAAAACAAAAATATTGGGGAAGCCAAAATGTACATTTTATATCAATAATTCTAATCCTTCAGATATCTTATAAAGGAAACCAAAATGTGTGATTCTGTGTAAATGGTCTTAAGCCTTCAATTATTTTCTGTTATGCTAAAAATCGCTGGATAACCATAGTCTCTAGCGCTTTACAAATTCCACAAAATCAAATCAGATCAAATTACGAACATATAAGGTCCAGCTGTAATTTTTGTGTACGGTCGTTAATGGCTGTAACATTAAAAGTTCACCAATCCCGTGTGTGATATATTTTCAGATACTGAGCCCGTGAGTATTATTGAGCTATTATTACAAAAACAGATATTGTGTATCATGTATGACCACTTCTGTGGTAATCCATCAGTGTCATTTTACTGTCCGGTATACTGGCTGCTTAATGTTGTAGAGTCCAGTGAGATAAAGGACATGCATGATGATTGAAGATTGAATTTCTGTCCAGTTATACACTCGACTGCAGAAATCTCGTGGGTTGGTGTGCTATTGATGACCATCTGTGCCCTTTTTCTGTCCATACATTACTTATATATTCAATTAGATCTTTGATGCTTCCTAAAGTGGTCGATGGATTGATTATTTATTTGGAGAAGATCCTACTAGGGGTTTGTACACCTTGTATATAGTTGAAGAAACCTTACCTTCCTACATACTACGAGTTGTGTCACTGATGATGGTGGTGATATCATGATGGTATTGGTTAATTTATAGTGACACAGTTATCATATATGTGATGACGGTAGTGATGATGTGAGAGTAGCTATGGCCGTGGTGTAGGTGATGTGCGTGCTGTGTGGTGATGTAGTGATGACTGTCTCATGATGGTGTGGGTGATGTGTTGTTGGTGGTGATATAGTATAGTAGTGACTGTGTCATGATGGTGTGGGTGATGTGTTGTTGGTGGTGATATAGTATTGTAGTGACTGTGTCATGATGGTGTGGGTGATGTGTTGTTGGTGGTGATATAGTATTGTAGTGACTGTGTCATGATGGTGCGGATGATATGTGGTAATGTATTGGTGACTGTGTCATAACAAAGGAACTCAAACAGCAACACTGGGTTCTTTCGAGGTTGTTTGTAATAATGGAAGATATCAGAAACTCATAAAGCTTGCCTGGGAAATGTTTGTTTAAGGGAGAATAACATGTACTGAGAATGATTTTCTACTGCAAATTGTAGGTGTGAGAGATGATGGAAGTGACAGGGAGGAAGTTCCTCATGTGTGTGACATGTGTGGAGCGTATTAGCGGAAGGCTGTGAAGCAGCAAGTTGAACTTCTGGATCTAATCAAGTGAGGCATAATGGATTATCGCCAGATCAGTGACGGCGAAAGTGAAGATGAAATACAGGGATGTAGAGGAGAGAAAGGTTGATGATATGAGGCGCTTGGTTATATGCTGTTTGTTTAAGAGGGGTTGATGAAGGCTGGGATATACCTCCGCAAAGTGTAGGAGAGGAGTTCTGGAGAGCTCCTGAATGGATGAGGAGCTGGAAGGGCTGTTCCAAGGCATGTGATATACACATCTGTAATGAGACTCGGTGCATATTGAGAGACATTCTGATTACAGGAGTGAGTGTGCTTTATGGTTAGGGTGGCACAGCTCTGTTGGTCTGGAGAAAAGTGCATTTATGTGTTGGTGTTAATGAATGTGATTATTTGATGAGAAGATTTTGATTAATGTCTTTTTCACGAGATCAAAACTGTATAGTTAATCTTTCGCAGGTGACAGTAGGTACAAAGTCAGAACCGATAATACGATTTGCTGTAGGTATTCTGGTGGAAGATGGGTGTATCCAGCTCACGAGGATGTTTACAACGGTAACTGTGAACCTGGACGTTATCTCTATGTCTATCTGTGTGGTTATCAGGGGTTCACTGGTATGAAAAGAGGTGGTCATAGGCTAGACGAAAACTGAGGGATATTCCAGAATTGATCAAAAAAATAGGCTGTTTGTAACTTATTTACTAGTGTACGTATACTACGGGCTAATAAGAATAGAGGAAATTCAGTTGACAGAAATCGAGGGGCCGTGTAAAAGATGTCTTGCAAGAAAAAAATTGAATGCAAAACTTTATCAAAGAGCTTTGAAGCGTGTCAGACAACGGGAAAAGATTCGGCAAAGTTCTTGAAAGCCGAGTCAAAGTTGTGGGTGAGAAGGGAAAGGAAATGTGGAGATCAGACAGGACAAAACCCATCTCGCGTGTCTGGGATCAGATAATGTCTCAGTGTGACGAAAATGTTTGTGTGACAGTTTTCCTGACTGTAGAGCCAGTTCTGGTGAAGGCCATTGACCTGTAATCTGATGAACACCTTTCTTCATGTTTGGGTTACAGCTGCTGGCTGTTTAGCAGCTGGGAAAAAAGAGGTGGTCAACAATAATCTAAGTAACTCTAGGCAACATGGCAGGAATATCGTCCAGGTAGGAGTCTTTATTGGGATCTAGGTGCTGAAGTAGAGTCAACATTACAGAAAAAGTATACAGGTGTTCGCATCGGAAGATGTCTTGAGGGGGTCGGGCAGTGGCAGATGATTTCTGAGATTACTGGTCGAACGTTTAATCAAATCAAGCAGAGGTAACGTATCCCGTGAATCAGTCGCAGCGGCGAGGTTAAGGGATTTGTATTAATATGGTACATTATTTGCGAAGGACCAGAAACGTTTGTTGCTGCTGAACTGATAATGAGAAGAATTTGTTCGTGCAGGGAGACTCGTATGTAGAATATTCCCACCGGGTTTGGGTTGTGTTATGCCGTAAGGGTAAAGCTTTCTGGATGATATGGATCTCCAGCATGAGAGACTGAACCACGGATGAGGACGATGTAAACAATGATTCCAGCTACACTTTCTGTGGTGGATATAACTGGGAACAGGTGAACAGAATCAGTGAAAAGCTACCTTATCAGCGCAACAAGGGTCAAATTGAGAGGAGCTGCGTTTGGGACAGCAGTTGTAATACAGGAGGTGGTGCAAGAGAAAGCAGTGATAAAAGGATTCAGGTGACAAGATGTCAGGAAAATTATAGTAGTCAAGGTGAAGTGTGAGGAAAATAATCTTGCCCCCACAGGCATGGTCAGGAGAATGAGTTGACTAATGAGTGGACCAAGGGCGTAATTTGCGAGGGCAGACCTTACCTTTGTTCCATCAAGACTATAAAGCTTATCAAAATTGCCTTGTGTTATGAAGACTCGTTCCAATAATATCATCTCCTACTTATGAGTCTGCTGCATTTAGAATGAGTTGGCTTTAGACTGATGCAGTCTAGGTGAGCGTAGAATGACTGGAGAAGCAAACAAGAGAGACAGCAACTAACGAGTTCCGAGCCAGTTGACCGAGGCTAAAGAGATCCAAACAGGCTGGAGCAACAAAGAGTTATCACTGGATATAGAAAACACATAGGACAACGACAGAGTAAGAGAAAGGAGCTATAGCTTCAGTATGGAGGAACTTCAACCTTTGGAGGGAAATGGTTTTGTGTTCCCTTTAAATGGAAAAGAAAATCAGTCCTCACTTAGTCCCTTTTCTGTTCCTTCTTTTGGAAAATTAAAAACGAGAGAGGAGGATTTCCAGCCCCTGCTCCCTTCCCTTTAACTCGCATTCTACGACACGCAAGGAATACGTGGGAAGTATTCTTTCTTCCCCATCCTCAGTTTGGTGTACGTTTGGGAGGCTAGAGTAGATGGCCAGTGCCAGGAGTAGGACTGGTGGAGGTTGTTCTCCTGTGATCTCCTCACGATTCTTGCACGGTAGTAAAAGGGAGATCCTAGCCTGTCACTTAACTGCCATTAGTAAGGAAAGAAACAGCAATGATTGGGTGAGGATGACTGTGATAGATATTGCTCTATAATGTAGAAGGGATAATACTGGACTTGTGTGGTGGAGTTTGGTAGTGGATGGTTACTTGCTCTGGTTGATGACACTGTTCACCGTAATGTTGATAAGATGAATGATAATGATAAGAGGGTAGAGGGTGAGAGTGGACACCCAGGCGCCGTCTGTCCTTGAACAACCTGCTCTCCTCAAACGATGGCGACCATTTTCCTGGAAAGCTATTTCTTGTTCAGCTTTAGTGTTTGATTTGACGCTGAGGTTTGCGAACAATGACCTAAGAATGTTTTCTGAGAAGAGAGATTTTCTGTTCCTTTACAGCAAAATTCCGGTACAACTGTAGTATGTCCCATGAACTTGTGAGGGATCGAGTCGTTCGTTGACAAACATTCACTTGGGAAGTTTAGGTTTATGAAAGAGATTATGTTTTGTCAACAAGTTGAAGGAGAATTTACTCTTAATGTTTAATACGGATAATGTCTTCAACAAGTCAGAAATGGTCATCGTTTGCTGTTGTTAGTGTAAACATTAATAGTTTTTGAGCTAAACTTGACCTGATATACTGCAAATTACATTACATAACTGAGACTAACGTTTTGCATCCATTTAGTTATGTTTAACTCTGTAGTTGTTGGCTTTCTGCTGGTGAGGTGTCATTTGTACCGTCCGCTCCTCATCCAGCGGTGGAGAGATTCGAAAGTCTCTCGCCCAGGGCAGCCAGGAGCGGGTAGTAAAGCAAGGTAATCTGTACCTACATAAACCAGAGACTGTAATAAGCATACTTATATTATTATGCCTCGGTAAAGTACAGTGTAGTGTTGATGAAGGCCGCTACAAACCCATATCCCTGCAACAAGGAACTGACCTGGCGAAATTAATAGGTGTTAACTCAAGCTGCCAAATTCGCGAGATGGTTCAGTATTTTGGTAAGATTTACTTTCTTGATATGGCAAGTTTTGTTTTTTCCGCCAACGGTGATCACTTCCTTTAAAGTCATCCGTAGCAGAAGGAAAAGTATTGTATCTGTTTTCAGTTAGGAAGAGTGAGTCAATGGATGAGGTACGGTAAGCCATTACCCAGCTCTGATATATGGTCCTAGCACCAGGAGTGTCTGGGAAGATCAATATTGTGGTAAAAATAGGAATTGCAGTGAATTAATTGCAAATACATCTTTTGAAGATATTTTCATTCCTTTCCAATTTTGGACTGTAGCTTTAGGTGTTGGGTGAAATACTAGGGTAATGGGGTTAGCGTGTACACCTTAGGAATGTCGCTTCATTGCAGTACCCTGTGGGTGTTGGGGGTCGCACTTTGGCGTACCACACAATGGGACGCCTTACATAAACTGCCTGTAAGCCTCATGAGGAAATGATCTATACATTGCAGACTTGATTAGGATACATGAGGATGTACCTGATGTATGTGATTTCCTTCATGTGTGTGTGTGTGTGTGTGTGTGTGTGTGTGTGTGTGTGTGTGTGTGTGTGTGTGTGTGTGTAACTACCTATTTGTACTCTACTGGGAGAGAGTTGTAGACTCGTGAGGCCACATCTCTGGAACTGTCTTTACTATCACAAAATTTTTTAAACTTCTGTATGCTGTCCATATCTACAATGTCATTACTTACTTTATTCCTGTCATCCACTATTATGCTATTAAAGTACTTCTTGACATCTTTTCCAGCAAGATTCTTTTTCAGTATCATTTGATGTTCATTGTTAATGTCATCAAATTAGTTTAAAACTTAAATGTTGTGATCAGGTCACTGCTTACCCTACTTTACTCCTCATTGGACAAAAATAAGGCCTCTTACCTTTCCCAAGAACTCAGCTATCTTAATTCGGGCACTATCTTTGTTGTCCACCTTTGAAGCTCTGTTATAAGTCCGGTGACCAAATCTGAGAAATATATTCAAGAATTCTCCTCATGTAAGATGTGAACAGTTTGCGGAGTATTCCCTTCCCCATATACCTGTATGCTTTATCAATATTTGCCAGGAGACAGTGTGTCTCGTACTTTTCTCTTAAGTTTGGACTCTGATCACAGTTTAGGGGCTATGTTTACTCCCAGGTTCCTCTCACATAACCCTGAACGTTATTCACAGTTAGATAATGTTCATATCAATACCTTCTTCCATTAGGTCCCATCATTATAACTTACTTGGGCTAAACTTCATCATCTATCAGACCAAGTTTGAGACTCGTGAAGGTCCCACTGAGCGTGTCGTAATCCTTCTTGTCTTTTACATTCCTGAAGACTTTGGCATCAACCGCACATGTATTCAGGAATGAGTCCAGTCCATCTGGCAAGTCATGCAAGTCATGTTCTCGGTCAGGAAGAATAATGGTCACAGAACTGCATCCATTGGTGACATCTTGAAGATGGGATTCATTTCTGTTATGTTCTTGATGTTGTGTTGTATCATTTATGATTAATTTCACTGAAGATGAGCAGTGTTCGTATACCAGAAACGGTTAATGTATTTCAAGAAGAAAATGACAATAAACATAGGACAATTAGTTCACACTTTATCTGATCTGATGAAGTAAAGCTTAGGGTCACAAGAATGAAAAAAGAATGGAAAGCTAATGAGTGTTAAATAAGCATTGGTCTATACCAAAAAATGGATTAAAGAATATGCATATATATATATATATATATATATATATATATATATATATATATATATATATATATATATATATATATATATATGTATATATATTTATTTTATTTATTTTGCTTTGTCGCTGTCTCCCGCGTTTGCGAGGTAGCGCAAGGAAACAGACGAAAGAAATGGCCCAACCCACCCCCATACCCAATGTATACACACACACGTCCACACACGCAAATATACATACCTATACATCTCAATGTACACATATATATACATACACAGACACATACATATATACCCATGTACACAATTCACACTGTCTGCCCCCATTCACTCCCATCGCCACCTCGCCACACATGGAATACCTTCCCCCTCCCCCCTCATGTGTGCGAGGTAGCACTAGGAAAAGACAACAAAGGCCCCATTCGTTCACACTCAGTCTCTAGCTGCCACGCAATAATGCCCGAAACCACAGCTCCCTTTCCACATGCAGGCCCCACACAACTTTCCATGGTTTACCCCAGACGCTTCACATGCCCTGATTCAATCTACTGACAGCACGTCAACCCCGGTATACCACATCGATCCAATTCACTCTATTCCTTGCCCTCCTTTCACCCTCCTGCATGTTCAGGCCCCGATCACACAAAATCTTTTTCACTCCATCTTTCCACCTCCAATTTGGTCTCCCACTTCTCTCGTTCCCTCCACCTCCGACACATATATCCTCTTGGTCAATCTTTCCTCACTCATTCTCTCCATGTGCCCAAACCATTTCAAAACACTCTCTTCTGCTCTCTCAACCACGCTCTTTTTATTTCCACACATCTCTCTTACCCTTACATTACTTACTCGATCAAACCACCTCACACCACACATTGTCCTCAAACATCTCATTTCCAGCACATCCATCCTTCTGCGCACAACTCTATCCATAGCCCACGCCTCGCAACCATACAACATTGTTGATACCACTGATACCTTCAAACATACCCATTTTTGCTTTCCGAGATAATGTTCTCGACTTCCACACATTCTTCAAGGCTCCCAGGATTTTCGCCCCCTCCCCCACCCTATGATTCACCTCCACTTCCATGGTTCCATCCGCTGCCAGATCCACTCCCAGATATCTAAAACACTTTACTTCCTCCAGTTTTTCTCCATTCAAACTTACCGCCCTATTGACTTGACCCTCAACCCTACTTACATAATAACCTTGCTCTTATTCACATTTACTCTTAACTTTCTTCTTTCACACACTTTACCAAACTCAGTCACCAGCTTCTGCAGTTTCTCACATGAATCAGCCACCAGCGCTGTATCATCAGCGAACAACAACTGACTCACTTCCCAAGCTCTCTCATCCCCAACAGACTTCATACTTGCCCCTCTTTCCAAAACTCTTGCATTCACCTCCGTAACAACCCCATCCATAAACAAATTAAACAACCATGGAGACATCACACACCCCTGCCGCAAACCTACATTCACTGAGAACCAATCACTTTCCTCTCTTCCTACACGTACACATGCCTTACATCCCCGATAAAAACTTTTCAATGCTTCTAACAACTTTCCTCCCACACCATATATTCTTAATACCTTCCACAGAGCATCTTTATCAACTCTATCATATGCCTTCTCCAGATCCATAAATGCTACATACAAATCCATTTGCTTTTCTAAGTATTTCTCACATACATTCTTCAAAGCAAACACCTGATCCACACATCCTCTACCACTTCTGAAAACCACACTGCTCTTCCCCAATCTGATGCTCTGTACATGCCTTCACCCTCTCAATCAATACTCTCCCATATAATTTACCAGGAATACTCAACAAACTTATACCTCTGTAATTTGAGCACTTACTCTTATCCCCTTTGCCTTTGTACAATGGCACCATGCACGCATTCCGCCAATCCTCAGGCACCTCACCATGAGTCATACATACATTAAATAAACTTACCAACCAGTCAACAATACAATCACCCCTTATATATATATATATATATATATATATATATATATATATATATATATATATATATATATATATATATATATATATATATATATATATATATATATATATATATATATATATATATATATATATATATATATATATATGTATATATATATATATATATTTTTTTTTTTTTTTTTTTTCTTTGTCGCTGTCTCCCGCGTTTGCGAGGTAGCGCAAGGAAACAGACGAAGAAATGGCCCAACCCATCCCCATACACATGTATATACATACGTCCACACACGCAAAATATACATACCTACACAGCTTTCCATGGTTTACCCCAGACGCTTCACATGCCCTGATTCAATCCACTGACAGCCCGTCAACCCCGGTATACCACATCGATCCAATTCACTCTATTCCTTGCCCTCCTTTCACCCTCCTGCATGTTCAGGCCCCGATCACACAAAATCTTTTTCACTCCATCTTTCCACCTCCAATTTGGTCTCCCTCTTCTCCTCGTTCCCTCCACCTCCGACACATATATCCTCTTGGTCAACCTTTCCTCACTCATATTCTCCATGTGCCCAAACCATTTCAAAACACCCTCTTTTGCTCGCTCAACCACGCTCTTTTTATTTCCACACATCTCTCTTACCCTTACGTTACTTACTCGATCAAACCACCTCACACCACACATTGTCCTCAAACATCTCATTTCCAGCCCATCCATCCTCCTGCGCACAACTCTATCCATAGCCCACGCCTCGCAACCATACAACATTGTTGGAACCACTATTCCTTCAAACATACCCATTTTTGCTTTCCGAGATAATGTTCTCGACTTCCACACATTCTTCAAGGCTCCCAGAATTTTCGCCCCCTCCCCCACCCTATGATCCACTTCCGCTTCCATGGTTCCATCCGCTGCCAGATCCACTCCCAGATATCTAAAACACTTTACTTCCTCCAGTTTTTCTCCATTCATATATATATATATATATATATATATATATATATATATATATATATATATATATATATATATATATATATATATATATATATATATATATATACATATATATATATATATATATATATATATATATATATATATATATATATATATATATATATATATATATATATATATATATATATATATATATATATATATATATATATATATATATATATATGTGTGTGTGTGTGTGTGTGTGTGTGTGTGTGTGTGTGTGTGTGTGTGTGTGTGGTAATAAAAAGGGAGTTGTTGAGAGAGCAGAAGAGGGTGTTTTGAAATGGTTTGGTCACATGGAAAGAATGAGTCAGGAAAGATTGACCAAGAGGATATATGTGTCAGAGGTGGGGGAGGAGAAGTGGGAGACCAAATTGGAGGTGGAAAGATAAAGTGAAAAAGATTTTGAGTGATCGGGGCCTGAACATGCAGGAGGGTGAAAGGCGTGCAAGGAATAGATTGAATTGGAACGATGTGGTATACCGGGGTCGACGTGCTGTCAATGGATTGAACCTGGGCATGTGAAGCGTCTGGGGTAAACCATAGAAAGTTCTGTTGGGCCTGGATGTGGAAAGGGAGCTGTGGTTTCGGTGCTTTGTTACATGACAGCTAGAGAATGAGTGTGAACGAATGGGGCTTTTGTTGTCTTTTCCTAGCACTACCTCGCACACATGAGGGGGGAGGGTGTTGTTATTCCATGTGTGGCGGGGTGGGGATGGGAATGAATAAAGGCAGACAGTATGAATTATGTACATGGGTATATATGTATATGTCTGTGTGTGTATATATATGTATACATTGAGATGTATAGGTATGTATATGTGCTCTGTGTGGACGTGTATGTATATACATGTGTATGTGGGTGGGTTGGGCCATTCTTTCGTCTGTTTCCTTGCGCTACCTCGCTAACGCGGGAGACAGCGACAAAGCAAAATAGATAGATAATAAATATATATATATATATATATATATATATATATATATATATATATATATATATATATATATATATATATATATATATACACACACGAATAAAGTGCCTAGAAACGCGCATCTTCATAGAACATACAAACCTCCAACAGCCAGGATCGAACCCGGGACCCCTGTGGAAGAGGCAGGAATGCTAACCGCTAGCGGGAGATGCAAGAAAGAAATGTAGCTGATGATGTGATCATTACACGAAAGTGCACGTGGGAACTTATTGTGTTTCATTTCCCAGTGCATTAGAAGGAACTTGCTTGATCACGCGGTCATTTGTATGTTTATGTGTGTGTGTGTGTGTGTGTGTGTGTGTGTGTACTCATTTGCTACAGTCTATGTCACCAGTTCTGACCACTAGCTAAAACCAGTTCTTATGCTACTGGAAATTTTCATGCTAATGTTGATGGCTTCTAGAGCTCTCCTCATCTGTTTAGTCACTTTTTCGTGAGATATTCTAGCCCCGTTGTACTGGTTAGGCAGGCGCCCTAAATTATCCGTATGCACTACGAGAGCATCGGTCGTTTTGTGATTTCTCAAGTTAACCTTGTGTTCTACTTTCTTTTCGTCAACCCAAGTCCAGTCTTCCTTTAATGGGTGCGTTGATATTCGCCTTATGGAATCCTGTACACAACACTTGTTTGCCGCTACTCCGCTCGCTTGATTTACGCCTTGCAACCTCGCTAATTTTCGTTCCGACGATGTGGCAATATCCATGCCTGTTTGTTGCCATATATCCAGCCATACAAGATATCCCCGTTTTTTTTTTTCTCTAGTTATGCTCAGCTTACAGCCACACCTTGCTCTTACACTGTCATTCCTTACAAGAACAACCGCGCTCTCACAGTGTATCGTCTTGAAGCATTCCATCTCCAGAGCGTCCACCCTTTTCCTCTCGTTTGTATTCTAGGTCAAAGATGCGCATCCATGCAACGCCTTGGGACGACCATACCTTGACACATGCCCAGAGAATGGCCTCATCTAATTCCAAATTATTCTCGGTGCACTTAGAACTTAAGCGAACTTTCCCGTCCATCGTGATTCACTTTCGCCTCCATGGTTCCATTCGCTGGAATTTACGCTCTCACAAACCTGTGATTTAAGAAGAAATATCTCTAGATTTTGCATGTTACTAATGAGGCACAATTACTGTAATTTCATCTTGGACTAGAAATATTTGTCAAGTCTGTTCTTAAACTGATATTGGAAGCTGCATTAACCTACTCTAAGTGATACTGAGCTTTTCAAAGAAATTACTATGCTTCATTCGAAGCAAATCTTTTGCATAGGAGTTTCTATCTATTACTGCGGATGAACCCAGACAAATCTAGCCTTACATACCTCCTTATCTGGAGATCATAATATCCTCTTATATTGTTGAACACCTGTATCCAGCCACCACTTAACTCTCTCTGATCTATGTCAAATAAATTCAAACCGTCTTGTCGGCTATCACTGTCTCGCGGTTCGGGAATCATCTCGGTAGCTCGTTGCTGTACCTCTCCTGTTCTGTCTATTTGTTTTCTCAGGTAAGGTTTGGAAATATGTAGAGGACGAGTGAGGAGAAGTTGACTCCCTTACACATCAAGTGTTAAGGGAACAAGAAAAGGGAGACCGAGGGCGAGATGGAAGGATGGGGTATACTTTGAGTGATCGGAACCTGAACATGTACGAGGATGTGAGGCGTGCAAGGGCTTAGGATAGAGTAATGTGAAACGATGAGGTATACGGGAGGCAAGCTGCTGTCAGTAGGCTGAATCAGGGGATATGAAGCGGTCGCAGGATACTAGAAGAAGAGGTCTCTGGGGCTTGGCTGTGGATAAGGGGCTCTGGTGCCGCTGCATTATACCTGACAGTTGTAAAGTGAATGTGTGCAAATGAAGCTATTCTTCGTCTGCTCCTGGCGCTACCTCGCTGAAAAAGGTGAACGAGTATGTTATGTGAGGATGTATACGAAAATTCATTCGTATTCATATAAAGTTCCGAGTATAACCCACCGAGCACTGGTGACCAGGGTCAATAAGAGAACCTAAACGTGTGTAGGAGTTGGTGTGTGACATCCTGTGAGGTCTCTTCTGGATCATCCTAGTGGAAGATCACTGGGACTGGCGCCAGCACTCTGCTCCCCAGGGTTGTGCGTGTGTGTGTATGCGTGTGATTGCTATCCGTGTGTGACGAGGATAGCGTTATACACTCATGTTGCCCGTCACTTATCTTTACATGTATGTGCCATGTCTTTCCTCCTATTCATGTTCACCAGGCATCCGCCATTATCATCGACCAGTCCCTAGGGAAGGATGTACAGCTGGTAGACGGTGGACTAGTTGTTCCGACGAGGATTCGAACCTATGCTGGTTTGATCCCAGGCGGCTCGTGCATGCGTGACGGTCAGTAATGCTAACCGCTACGCCACGGAGATCCGTGTGTATGTGTGTGTGTGTGTGTGTGTGTTATCTTCAGTACATCAGATCAGATGTTTTTACAATGATTTTTTTTTTTTCGAAATGTCATCTCCATACTTACTACGCTGCGATCTTTGACTCAGCGGTACAGCTTTTGAGAACAGTGGAACGAATCTTGGGCATGACTTGGAGTAGGAATGTGTGTGACGTCTGGTCTGACCCTGGTGGGTCAGGGTTAGATATCACGCAATCCTGACCAAGGTTCACACTGTCATGGTTCAGCATAAGTGGGGCCGCAAAGGACACTTGGATTATCCGAAACTTTCGAGTCGAGGCAAACCTAAGCAGTGCTGGGAGGACCAACTGAGGAAATATTAATCTCTCGATAACCAGCAAATGAAAAATAACGAATAGTAACGTTACGTCAGCCAGAACAATGGTAAAGTCACGATAACCATGAGATGGTGACCAACGAATTGTAACGCCACGATGATCAACGAATGATAACCTCACGATGATCAACGAATGATGACATCACAATGATCAATGAATAGTAACATCACGATGATTAACAAATGATAACATCACGATGATCAACGAATGGTAGCATCACGATGATTAACGAATGGTAGCATCACGATGATTAACGAATGATAACATAACGATGATCAACAAATGATAACATCACGATGATCAACAAATGGTAGCATCACGATGATTAACGAATGATAACATGACGATGATCAACGAATGATAACATCACAATGATCAACGAATGATAACATCACGATGATCAACAAATGGTAACATCACTTTGATCAGCGATGATAACCAACAAAAGATAACCGTAAAATGACAAGCGAATGAACGTTATGATGACAAGCGAATGGAAACATTACGACGACGAAAGAATGATGACATCACCTAATGAGGGGAAGCGTTACGATAACCAAAGGATGGTGACGTCACGATGAACACTGTATGGGGATGTCACCATAACCAAAGACTCGTGTCGTCATCTAGAGTCTAGACCAACGAATGGCAACATCACTAACGTGAGAGATAGTGTGGAGTGTGGTGATACACTAGAACTGAAACCTTTCCTCTCCTCATCCCCGTATCTACGAGTGCTACATATTGCTATCATGTAACATGCACTGTTTCTCGTATTTGCTTCCTTCTCTAATCTTGCTGTCCTCCTTCTCCTTTTCTTCCCACCCTCTTTCTTATATTCCTTACATCGTATATGTTTGCCCATCTTTCATAAAGTTGAAGTCCAAGCATTTACTTTCTCCGTTCATCTTTCTTCTCTTGCTGTTGTTATCCGTTACGTATTCTTTACCTCAAAGAATCAAGAAAAGCACTGCTGGTGAAGGGATTCTCGTTACTCGAAAAGAGATTCTTTCTCTCGCACACACCTTTCGAGAAGCATGAGGCTGAAGGAACCGAGATCACTCGCCTCAAGTCTTTTCTAAGACGTGGCGAGAAGCCATTCACACACACACACACACACACTCATATATGTATATATATTTATATATATATATATATATATATATATATATATATATATATATATATATATATATATATATATATATTTTTTTTTTTTTTTTTTTTTGCTTTGTCGCTATCTCCCGCGTTTGCGAGTGCTCATCCTCCTCGAATATATATATATATATATATATATATATATATATATATATATATATATATATATATATATATATATATATATATATATATATTTCACAGTATTCGCCATTTCCCGCGTTACCAAGGTAGCGTTAAGAACAGAGGACTGGACCTTTGAGGGAATATCCTCACCTGGCCCCCTCCTCTGTTCCTTCTTTTGGAAAATTAAAAAAAATTGAGAGGGGAGGATTTCCAGCCCCCCGCTCCCTTCCCTTTTAGTCACCTTCTACGACACGCAGGGAATACGTGGGAAGTATTCTTTCTCCCCTATCCCCAGTGATTATATATATATATATATATATATATATATATATATATATATATATATATATATATATATATATATATATATATATATATCAACCATGTAATCTACGCAAGATATATGATGTAAACTATGTACCATGATACTCCTAGAATCGACCACGGTCCATTTGGGTGAGAGCCAGGTAGCCTAAGCCCTCGGCCACGACGAGCTTAAAACATCATCTCCAACGTCACCATCTGCTGACTCACGGAGCTTGTGATGCGTCACGCATCCTTGCGAGGTGGAAATATTGCCGCTCACGCTCTGGGCAGAAAGAGAAGGCTTTTAATCATCATATCATAGCCTAGACATAACGCTACCTGGCTGCCACTCAGATGGACCGTGGTTCGATTCGTGGGGTATTGTGGTACATAGTTTATATTAGGTATCACGTGTACATTGCCGTAGTCCCCTGGGAATAGATTAAACATTCTCCTTTCCTTGTCATGGGTTTAACAGCAGTATGTGGTAAGATGCGTGATGCATCACAAGATCCGGGAATCAGCGAAGGGTTGCAGAGATGCTGCTTCAAGCTGATCGTGGCTTAGGGGTTAGGTCACCTGGGTGCCAAGTAGATGGACCGGGGTTCGAGTCTTGGGGTACAGTGGTAAATAGTTTAAATGAGATATCAAATGTACATTACATGGTTGGTACGTACATCGCCGTAGTGCCTTAGGTGTTGATTAAAGATTCTCCCTTCCTTGTCCATATATATGCTGTATTCTGACGGGTCCAGTCTCCTCCCTAGGGTCATCTTCAGTACGTGTGACATCCGTAGTGTTTCGGAGTTCGTCCAGTTGGTTGGCATTTAAGATTCTTATTTCTTAATTTTTTTTTTCATTTTTAGGAATTTGGTCTGCTTGTTTGTGGAATACTTAGTGACACATTTGTAAAATTTGGTATAGCCTTAAACCTCTCTCTCTCTCTCTCTCTCTCTCTCTCTCTCTCTCTCTCTCTCTCTCTCTCTCTCTCTCTCTCTCTCTCTCTCTCTCTCTCTCTCTCTCTCTCTCTCTCTCTCTCATTGTTTAGATATTAAAGTAATGAAAGTTTTCTTTCCCCACAGGTGAGCGAGGTGAGGCCTTCATGAGGCAGCCACAGATGGTATAACACTGAGGTACATCACCAGGTGATGTGAGTAACACTGAGGTACATCACCAGGTGATGTGAGTAACACTGAGGTACATCACCAGGTGAGGTGAGTAACACTGAGGTACATCACCAGGTGAGGTGAGTAACACTGAGATACTGTACCAGGTAAGATACAGTACCTGGGGGTGAATAATTCAAAGGTAGAACAAATGGTGAGGTGAGTTACACCATCTAGTGAGATGAGTAACATGGAGGTACAGCATCAAGTGAGGTAAATAGCACTAGGAAAGTGCTGAGTTACGGCACCAAGCAGTATGAGTAACACCTGGCTTCTATATGAAGATTGGTAACACTGGAGATACTAATGAGGATCGGTAACACTGGAGATACTAATGAGGATCGGTAACACTGGTGGTTTAAGCAGTGGTTGGTAATACTGGGGGCATATGCGAAAGTTGGTAACCCTGATTTTTCTTTAGGGCCGTGCATGAGTGTTAGTAACAGTGTGTGTACATTTGAGGGTTAGGAACCACACGGGATGTATGTGAGGGTTGGTAACGCTGGACTGTATACGTAAGTGTGGTCAATACTGTGGTGTGTCTGAAGTTTGAATCACTGATGGTTATGTGAACGTTGAAAACACAGGTGCCATACGTGAAAGTTGGTAACACTGCAGGTGTATGTAAAGTATGGTAACACTGGGGTTGCATGTGAGGAATGGTTACACTGTGGGGATATGTGAGAGCTGGGATACATTAACGTTCATGACACTGGGGATGTATGTGAACCTTGGTACCACTAGAGGTTGTATGAGGAGAATGGAAACACTTGGTGATATATGAAGGTTGGAAATGCCCTGGCGTTAGTGTGCGTTGGGAGGTAGCGACACTAGTCAGTGGAGTAGTCAGTGGAGAGGTAGCGACACTGATGTGTGTCAGTGGGAGAGTAAGTGACAATCGACTGGTGTCAGTGGGAGGTAGTGACATCGATGGTGTCAGTGGGAGGTAGCGACACTGATGGTGTCAGTGGGAGGTAGTGACATCGATGGTGTCAGTGGGAGGTAGTGACATCGATGGTGTCAGTGGGAGGTGGCGACACTGATGGTGTCAGTGGGAGGTAGTGACATCGATGGTGTCAGTGGGAGGTAGTGACATCGATGGTGTCAGTGGGAGGTAGTGACACTGATGGTGTCAGTGGGAGGTAGTGACACTGATGGTGTCAGTGGGAGGTAGTGACACTGATGGTGTCAGTGCGAGGTAGTGACATCGATGGTGTCAGTGGGAGGTGGCGACACTGATGGTGTCAGTGGGAGGTAGTGACACTGATGGTGTCAGTGGGAGGTGGCGACACTGTTGGTGTCAGTGGGAGGTAGTGACACTGATGGTGTCAGTGGGAGGTAGTGACACTCTTGGTGTCAGTGGGTGGTAGTGACACTGATGTTGTCAGTGGAAATGGTAACAGTGGTAGTGGTTGGATAATTGGTAGCCACAATGTTCCTGTCATAACATACAACCCTTGTGGTACACATGTTAGCAGCTGACCAGACACGAACTCCAGGCATATAGTGGAGGGTCTGTATCTCTTGAAACCTTTTATGTACGCACAAGTATCGGGGTTGGAAGGAAGAAGTGGGACTTAAAGGAGTCCCTGTGCGATATATGTATTGGATACTAGGTTTGACTCTGCCAATTTTTGGGAATTTAATAGGATTTAAGATTGGACGTTTTCCATGTTTATATCAATGCCCGTGAGTGTTGCCAAATTCAATATGTCGATTTCCTTCTATCACTTTTTTTTTAAGAAGATCCAAATATGAAGAAAAATCTAGAATGAACTCAAATAAGGGAACTGCCAAGAAATATCAACAAAAAGCTCGTGGGAGTAATGAAAGAGCAGCCACCAAAGAACAGATGTCTGGAAATGTTATAGGAAATTATCGAAACTAAAGACCGGAAGTTAACCTAACTAGAGGAGGTAAGGAAACTGTGGAGTGCATCTAAGAATCATGAAGGGCGTCGTGGACGGCGTGCGGTCAGTGGGCAGATCCGAGTCATGTCAAGCGGTCAGGGGACACCACGAAATTAGTCTACGGGTCTTGGCTTTGGATGGTGGGCTCAGGTGTCTGTTTATAGTACATGACAGCCAGAGAGTGGATGTGAGCGAATGAAGCCGTTGTTCGTCTGTTCCTGACGCTACGTCATGAAGAGAGAAACGATAAACACACATGTGGCATGAGAAAGGTGGGAGGTGGGCAGATTAGAAAGGGTAGTGAGTGGTGAGATGAAGCAAAAGTTGTTAGTTAAAGAGAAAAGAGATGCGTTTAGACGATACTTTCAAGGATGGAGTGCAAATAACTGGGAGATGTACAAAAGAAAGCGGCAAGAGGTCGAGAGGAAGGTGCAAGGATTGAAAAAGAGGGCAAATGAGAGTTGGGGTCAGAGAGTATCATTAAACTTTCGGGAGAATACAGAGATGTTTTAGAAAGAGGTTATTAACGTGCGTAAGACAAGAAAACAAATGGGAACATCGGTAAAGGAGGCAAGTGTGGAAGTGGTAATAAGTAGTGATGAAGTGAGAAGGAGATGGAGTGAGTATTTCAAAGGTTTGCTGATTGTGTATGATGATAAAGGGGCAGAAATAGGGGGTTTTGGTTAGGGTGGTGTGCGAAGTGAGAGGTTCAAGGAGAATGGTTTGGTTAAGAGAGAAGAGGTAGTGAAAGCTTTGCGGCAAGGCGGCGGGTTTGGATGGTATTGCAGTGGAATCTATCAGGGTGACTGTTTTGTTGGTTGATTGGTAATGATATATAATGAATGTATGGACCATGGTGAAGTGCCAGAGGATTGGCGGAATGCATGCATAGTGCAAGGGGGATAAAGGTGAGTGTTCAAACCACAGGGGCATAAGTCTGTTGAGTATTCCTGGAAAATGATATGGGAGGGTAGTGATTGAGAGGGTGAAGGAATGCACAGAGCATCAGACTGGGGAAGAGAAGTGTGGTTTCAGAAGTGGTAGAGGATGTGTGGATCAGGTGTTTGCTTTGAAGAATGTATGTGAGAAATAGTTAGAAAAACAGATGGAACTGTATGTAGCATTTATGGATCTGGAGAAGGCATATGATGGGGTTGATAGAGATGCTATGTGGAAGGTATTAAGAGTATATAATGTGGGAGGTAAGTTGCTATAAGCCGTGAAAAGTGTTTATCTAGGATGTAAAGCATGTTTACGAGTAGGAAGAGAGAAGAGCGACTGGTTCCCCGTAAATGTCGGTCTGGGGCAGGGGTGTGTGATGTTCCCATGGTTGTTTAATTTTCTATGGATGGTGTGGTTAGGGATATAAATGCAAGAGTTTAGGAGAGGGGGGCGAGTCTGCAGTCTGTTGTGGATGAGAGGCCTTAGGAAGTGAGTCAGTTGTTGTTCGCTGATGATACAGCTCTACTGCCTGATTCGAGTGAGAAACTACAGAAGTTGGTGACTGAGTTTGGAAAAGTTTGTGAAAGGAGAAATTTGTGAGTAAATATGAATAAGAGCAAGGATATTAGGTTCAGTAGGATTGAGGGACAAGTTGAATTGGATGCAAGTTTGAGTGAAGAAAATCTGGAGAAAGTGAAGTGTTTTAGGTATCTGGGAGTGGACTTAGCAGCAGATGGAACCATGGAAGCGGGAGTGAGTCACAGGGTGGAGGAGGGGGCGAAGGTTCTGGAAGCGATGAAGAATTGTGGAAGGAGAGAACGTTATCTCGGAGAGCGAAAATGGGTATGTTTGAAGGAACAGTGGTTCCAACAATGTTGTATGGTTGCGAGGCATGGGCTATAGATAGGGTTGTACGGAGGAGGGTGTATGTGTTGGAAATGAAATGATTGAGGACAATATGTGGTGTGTGGTGGTTTGATCGAGTAAGTAATGAAAGGATAAGAGAGATGTGTGGAAATAAAAAGAGTGTGGTTGAGAGAGCAGAAGAGGATGTGTTGCAATGGTTTGGACATGTGGGGAGAATGAGTGAGGAAAGATTGACAATGAGGGTATATGTGTCAGAGGTGGAGGGATTAAGGGGAAAGGATGGAGTGAAAAAGAATTTGAGCTATCAGGGCCTGAACATACAGGAGGGTGAGAGGCGTGCAGGGAATAGATTAAATTGAAACGATGTGGTATACTGGGGTCGACGTGCCGTCAGTGGACTGAACCTTGGCATGTGAAGCGTCTAGGTAAACCATGGAAAGGTCTGTGGGGTCTGGATGTGGATAGGGAGCCTTGGTTTCGGTGCATTACACATGACAGCTAGAGACTGAGTGTGAACGAATGTGGCCTTTGTTGTCTGTTTTCCTGGAGCTACCTCGCTGAAGCGGGGGGTAACGATGCTGCTTCCTGTAGGGTGGGGTAGCGACAGGAATGGATGAAGACAAGCATGTATGAATCTGCACATGTGTATATATGTATGTCTGTGTATGTGAATGCATATGCTATATATGTTGATATATATACGTATATGTGCTTGTATGGGCGTTTATGTATGTATATGTGCATATGAGTGGTTGGGCCATTCTTCGTCTGTTTTCTGGCGCTACTCCGCTGACGCGGGAAACAGCGATAAAGTATGATAAATAGATAGATTATTTTTCATTCATATTTGCCATTTCCCGCGTTAGCGAGGTAGCGTTAAGAACAGAGGACTGAGAATTAGAGGGAATATCCTCACTTGGCCCCCTTCTGTGTTCCTTCTTTTGGAAAATCAAAAAAAAAAACAGGAAGGGAGGATTTCCACCCCCCCTGGTCCCTCCCCTCTTAATCGCCTTATATATATATATATATATATATATATATATATATATATAGTAAATATATGAGAGATTAACATCCAGTCCCCTTAGTAATAAAGCAAAGACCTTACACTCTAGACTCAGCCAATTGTTACATAAGCAACAGGCCATTCTGTAGTCAGCGACGATGGTTACTCCCTCTCTTCCTTATATTTATGGTCTTCCTAAAACTCACAAAAATGGATGTCTTCTCAGGCCAATTATTTCCTCTGTTAATTCCTCCTCTTATGAATTATGCCGATGTTTAACTAAACCTTAGCAATGTTCAAGGAAAAATCTCTTCATCGCATGTCACCAATAGTTTACATCTTGTACACAAGGCTAGGAACATGAATTTGCCTGACCATATACTCGTTAGTTTTCATGTGAATTTCTTTTTTTCACTTAAGTCCCCTATGATGAAACCATCACATACTTAAGGAGGAAATTACCTGATCTCATTCTTGCGTTACCCCAGCCCATGGAAACTTACATTGACTTAAATGGAGTTTGGCTTTCCAATAATGTTTTCCAAAATGATGAAAAAAATCTTTATAGACAGAAATTTGATTTTGTCATGGGGAATCACCTTAGTCCCCTCCTCAGTAGCTTTTTCATGGAACACTTTGATACTGAAAGTATGATACTACAATCAGTAATCATCCAAAAATCTGGTTTAGTTACTTTGATGATGTGTGGCTATCCTACCGAGATTGTGATATTTTCTCTAGTGAATTAAATCACATTCACTCAACCACCAAATTGAAGATTGAATGGGAAAAATGAGGCAAACTGCAGTTTCTTGATCAGTTGATAACCAGGGAATCTGGTCACTTGTCCCTCAAGATCTTTTGTAAAAATGTCTGCAGTTATGTCTATGTTTTTAGTAGCACTACGGATATGTGATCCCATAAGTCTGGTAGAGGAATGTAGACATATAAGACATATAGGCAATCATGTTATCGTAAATTGTGTGTGAATAAGGCTTACTGGAAAGGTAGGAAGACAGTAGCAATGATGTGGAAAATGATGATAGGTCTAATGTTTAGTGTTGCCCTATTCTCCTAACTTAGCTAATGTAAGATAGGTACTAAAAAAGGATGCTTTTAATATTGCCATCCAGTACAATAACACTTTCAGTAAGACCTTAGTCAAAAATAGGCCAAACTATCTTAAAATTTGGAGTGCTTATGCCTTCAAATGTAAGTCATGTAAAGATGTATACATTGGCCGGACCGGTAAAGCAATAACTGAGAGGTGCTATTGGCACCGACATTCAGTACGTAGTGATGACCACAAGAATGCGATTCCTAAAACTGTTATGAAAATGATTACCCTGCAGACCTTAACAACCAGGCACATTGTACCCCTCTTCTGATTATGATGCTCATAATGTCAGTGAATCTGTCTTAATTGCTAATGCAAAGAACCTCAATTTGTCCCCAAGTAACTTTAAAGCACATCCCATTATCAACCAAAGCAATATGAAAGAACCATCAAGAAATGAAAACACAAGAAAAATAGTTGAACGCACTTCTTGTTACCCAGGACAACCATCAGCCCCATATAACACCCCCCTTACCAAAGGTCACGACCCCCCCTCCCCACTTTCCCTTCAACGGTCAGGCCAGTGTGTAACCGAGAATGGCAGAGGAGAGACCGAATGATTGTGGTGATGTTGGGATTTGAAAAACTTTACGAATGGTTTGCACTTGACGAGGCGAACCGTCTTTACGAAACATTTAGTGCTTCATGTATAGAAAATTACTTGTTAATTATAATTACCTGAACTCCTACTGAATTGCGAATTCATCTTCATATATATATATATATATATATATATATATATATATATATATATATATATATATATATATATATATATATATATATATATATATGTAAGTATGAAGCCTGTTGTGGATGAGAGAGCTTGGGAAGTGAGTCAGTTGTTGTTCGCTGATGATACAGCGTTGGTGGCTGATTCATGTGAGAAACTGCAGAAGCTGGTGACTGAGTTTGGTAAAGTGTGTGAAAGAAGAAAGTTAAGAGTAAATGTGAATATGAGCAAGGTTATTAGGTACAGTAGGGTTGAGGGTCAAGTCAATTGGGAGGTAAGTTTGAATGGAGAAAAACTGGAGGAAGTAAAGTGTTTTAGATATCTGGGAGTGGATCTGGCAGCGGATGGAACCATGGAAGCGGAAGTGAATCATAGGGTGGGGGAGGGGGCGAAAATCCTGGGAGCCTTGAAGAATGTGTGGAAGTCGAGAGCATTATCTTGGAAAGCAAAAATGGGTATGTTTGAAGGAATAGTGGTTCCAACAATGTTGTATGGTTGCGAGGCGTGGACTATGGATAGAGTTGTGCGCAGGAGGATGGATGTGCTGGAAATGAGATGTTTAAGGACAATGTGTGGTGTGAGGTGGTTTGATCGAGTAAGTAACGTAAGGGTAAGAGAGATGTGTGGAAATAAAAAGAGCGTGGTTGAGAGAGCAGAAGAGGGTGTTTTGAAATGGTTTGGGCACATGGAGAGAAGGAGTGAGGAAAGATTGACATAGAGGATATATGTGTCGGAGGTGGAGGGAACGAGGAGAAGTGGGAGACCAAATTGGAGGTGGAAAGATGGAGTGAAAAAGATTTTGTGTGATCGGGGCCTGAACATGCAGGAGGGTGAAAGGAGGGCAAGGAATAGAGTGAACTGGAACGATGTGGTATACCGGGGTCGACGTGCTGTCAGTGGATTGAACCAGGGCATATGAAGCGTCTAGGGTAAACTATGGAAAGTTGTGTGGGGCCTGGATGTGGAAAGGGAGCTGTGGTTTCGGTGCATTATTACATGACAGCTTAAGACTGAGTGAGAACGAATGGGGCCTTTGGTGTCTTTTCCTAGCGCTACCTCGCACACATGAGGGGGGAGGGGGTTGTTATTCCATGTGTGGCGCGGTGGCGATGGGAACAAATAAAGGTAGACAGTATGAATTATGTACGTGTGTATATATGTATATGTCTGTGTGTGTATATGTATGTGTACATTGAGATGTATAGGTATGTATATTTGCGTGTGTAGACGTGTATGTATATACATGTGTATGTGGGCGGGTTGGGCCATTCTTTCGTTTGTGTCCTTGCGCTACCTCGCAAACGCGGGAGACAGCGACAAAGCAAAATAAATAATAGATAAATAAATAAATAAATATATATATATATATATATATATATATATATATATATATATATATATATATATATATATATATATATATATATATATATATATATATATATATATATATATATATATACATATTTTTTTTTTTTTTTTGCTTTGTCGCTGTCTCCCGCGTTTGCGAGGTAGCGCAAGGAAACAGACGAAAGAAATGGCCCAACCCACCCCCATACACATGTATATACATACATCCACACACGCAAATATACATACCTGCATAGCTTTCCATGGTTTACCCCAGACACTTCACATGCCCTGATTCAACCCACTGACAGCACGTCAACCCCGGTATACCACATCGATCCAATTCACTCTATTCCTTGCCCTCCTTTCACCCTCCTGCATGTTCAGGCCCCGATCACACAAAATCTTTTTCACTCCATCTTTCCACCTCCAATTTGGTCTCCTACTTCTCCTCGTTCCCTCTACCTCCGACACATATAGCCTCTTGGTCAATCTTTCCTCACTCATTCTCTCCATGTGCCCAAACCATTTCAAAACACCCTCTTCTGCTCTCTCAACCACGCTCTTTTTATTTTCACACATCTCCCTTACCCTTATGTTACTTACTCGATCAAACTACCTCACACCACACATAGTCCTCAAACATCTCATTTCCAGCACATCCATCCTCCTGAGCACAACTCTATCCATAGCCCACGCCTCGCAACCATACAACATTGCTGGAACCACTATTCCTTCAAACATACCCATTTTTGCTTTCCGAGATAATGTTCTCGACTTCCACACATTCTTCAAGGCTCCCAGAATTTTCGGCCCCTCCCCCACCCTATGATCCACTTCCGCTTCCATGGTTCCATGGTCTCCCACTGCTCCTCGTTCCCTCCACCTCCGACACATAAATCCTCTTGGTCAATCTTTCCTCACTCATTCTCTCCATGTGCCCAAACCATTTCAAAACACCCTCTTCTGCTCTCTCAACCACGCTCTTTTTATTTTCACACATCTCCCTTACCCTTATGTTACTTACTCGATCAAACCACCTCACACCACACAGTCATCAAACATCTCATTTCCAGCACATCCATCCTCCTGCGCACAACTCTATCCATAGCCCACGCCTCGCAACCATACAACATTGTTGGGACCACTATTCCTTCAAACATACCCATTTTTGCTTTCCGAGATAATGTTCTCGACTTCCACACATTCTTCAGGCTCCCAGAATTTTCGGCCCCTTCCCCACCCTATGATCCACTTCCGCTTCCATGGTTCCATCCGCTGCCAGATCCACTCCCAGATATCTAAAACACTTTACTTCCTCCAGTTTTTCTCCATTCAAACTTATCTCCCAATTGACTTGACCCTCAACCCTACTGTACCTAATAACATTGCTCTTATTCACATTTACTCTTAACTTTCTTCTTTCACACACTTTACCAAACTCAGTCACCAGCTTCTGCAGTTTCTCACATGAATCAGCCACCAGCGCTGTATCATCAGCGAACAACAACTGACTCACTTCCCAAGCTCTCTCATCCCCAACAGACTTCATACTTGCCCCTCTTTCCAAAACTCTTGCATTCACCTCCCTAACAACCCCGTCCATAAACAAATTAAACAACCGTGGAGACATCACACACCCCTGCCGCAAACCTACATTCACTGAGAACCAATCACTTTCCTCTCTTCCTACACGTACACATGCCTTACATCCTCGATAAAAACTTTTCACTGCTTCTAACAACTTGCCTCCCACACCATATATTCTTAATACCTTCCACAGAGCATCTCTATCAACTCTATCATATGCCTTCTCCATATCATACGCCATTTGGTAAACATGTTTACCAAATGGCGTCCTAGCTTCGTCTCTTCGATGTATATCAACTGACTGTTATATACCTCTCTTGTGTCTCCCCTGATGATGTGATTATTACACGAAAGTGCACTTGGGAACTTTTCGTGTTTCATTTTCCCCGTGGACTCATAGGAATATATATATATATATATATATATATATATTTATATATATATATATATATATATATATATATATATATATATATATATATATATATATATATATATATATATATATATATCAGAGAGATAGATTTCTCGCGAGTACTTTCCAAAGTTTTTGTCGAGGCAGGACTAGCGCGTAACGCTCACTTCAGTCACGGTGAATGAGTCGCGTGAGTTACATGTTGTTATATGTTTAGATAAGATGGAGAAATTGTATGTTTTGTGAACTGAAAGGCAGCAGCCCACGTGTGGGTGAGGCAGAAAGAAAAAGACAGTTACTTTGACTATAGGAGTGAAATTTGACGGCTACTGACGTGCTAGCTCACTGTGCAGACGTCAATATCCCTCTTGATATCCAGGCTGGTAGTACTGGTCGGTGGCTGCCCACAATCTGCTACAATAATGAGAGAGAGAGAGAGAGAGAGAGAGAGAGAGAGAGAGAGAGAGAGAGAGAGAGAGAGAGAGAGAGAGAGAGAGAGAGAGAGAGAGAGAGAGAGAGAGAGAGAGAGAGAGAGAGAGAGAGAGAGAGAGAGAGAGAGAGATGGTGGTGTGGGTGTGACAAGTGGGATGGATGGCTACACTTACATCATAGCTCGAGTTTCTTCATGAATTTATGGGGATCGAGGAAAGGAGGAAGGCAGAGAGTGCCTCGGGTGAAGGGCGGTGCGGGCAGGCTCCAGGGAGAGGGGGAGGGAGGGAGGGAGGGAGGTAAGGAGCACCGCAGTTGATGGGCGCTGCCGGTGACACCCACTTAGGGAAGGAGCGAGACAGGGAGTATGTTTGGTGAGTGGGGCCGCGGGTGGCACCCAGTGAGGGAGGGAGAGCGGCAGGGATCGCTTCTGGTAAGGAGCTTTGTGGGCGCCACCCAGCAAAGGAGGGAGGAAGGCAAGGAATAACTTAGAGTGAGGGAAGCTGCACGTGGCACCCAGTGAGGGAGGAGGAGAGTACCTCTAGGGGGGACACTGCAGGTGACACCCAGTAAGGGAAGCAGGAAGTGCCTTGGATGAGGAACGTCGCGAGTGGCACAGAGGAAGGGAGGAAGGTAAGGACTGGGTGCCTCGCGCGAGGGGCAATGGTGATGGCACTTAGTAAGGGAAGTAGAGAGGCAGATTGTGGCTCACACGAGAGGCACTGCAGGCGGCACCGTATGAGGGAGGAAGGGAAGCAAGGGTGTGGGACGTCGCGGATGGCACGTGAGTGTCTCCTGGTAAGGATGTTGCTGGTGGCACTTAGTGGAGGAGGAAGGGAGGCAGGGTGTGTCTTTGATGAGGGGCGCTGAGGGTGGCACTCAGTGAGGGAAGCAGGGAGTGCCTCTGGTGAGGAACGCTGCGGGTGGCACTCGGTGAGGGAAGCAGGGAGTGCCTCTGGTGAGGAACGCTGCGGGTGGCACCCTCCCCGCTCGCCCTGAGTGAAGACCCAGTGTGCCACGCGCGCCTCGTGTCACCAGCTATCGAGGGAGATCTGAGTCATGGCGGTGGAGCCCCTCGATGTTATCCTATCAACCTTACCGAGATGATTAACGAGGATGATATAAAGGTACCAAGTAATGGATATGGCCAACAGGAATGCAGTGTAGGGAGAAAGATACCCGACGACGGCCGACGACAGTAGAAAATTTAGTACGTCTCGGGCAAACTTCATTCTTTTTATAATATCTTGAGACGTGCTGTGTGTTCAGCAGCGTTATGTAAGCACCGCCTGCAAGATAGTGTCTATATCGCGCTGTAAAGCTAATTTTTATAGCAGCTGGGGCGTTAAATGGATGTATTCGTCTTCATAAATTAGAGCAAGAGGAACAAGAATGCTGGTGAAATCGAGGATAAGATAATATTTTGACGTTGACGGCCCCTCCACCATAGCTGAGGGAGAGTTGTGTGTGTGTGTGTGTGTGTGTGTGTGTGTGTGTGTGTGTGTGTGTGTGTGTGTGTGTGTGTATGGTGGGGCCTCTACACTCTGCTTGGCTCTTCTGTGGTCTAGCTCTTTAGTTAGCGGGTGAGGCCCTTCACACTCCTGTCTAGTGCTGCGGTGAGCAAGACGTCAGGTGTCTTGCTTAATGATTTACTTCATAAAGCTTTTGCCGGGCTAAGACCTCTGCTATTGAATTTCCCAGCGTAGACAAGAAAACTATGAGATATATGTATAAAAGGGATAAAAAAGGTGTCCTGAAATGTTTTGTACAAATGGAGAGGTTGGGTGAGAAGAGCGGGGAACAAGCAAAGGCGCAGACTTAATTACATATGGAAGGATGGAGTTAAAGACACTGTGGGTGTCTAGGGCCTGAACATGCAGGAGAATGAGGCGTGCACGAGATTGAGTGAATTGGAGAAATGTAGTATACAGGAAGAGACGCTGTCAGTGGACTGAACTAGGGCATCTCAATCGGTCTTGAGAGTCCACGGAAAGATTTGTGAGGCCTGACTGTCGATAGGGGCTGTGGTTTCATTGCATTGCACATGGCAGCTATAGAGCGGATGTGAGCGAGCGAGGCCGTTTTTCGTTTGGTTCTAGTACAAGCTTGCGAACGCTAGGATCAACATCCATGAAAGAGTCTTGGTTTTAACAGGACTCTAAAGGTTCCTGCAGCCCAACACTTCAGTTTCAGGGAAATGTCGACTCGTGAGATACGTCTTTGAAGAGACTGTATTCGCATTCCTATTGGTGATCGGACTATTCTCCATGTAGATAACCTCGAGTACTTGCAGTTCTTTTGTATTGTTGCATTACTTAAATATGTGTGTTTTCAGTATAATCTTTCTGGTGAGAGTAGAGTCAAGGTAATTCTTTATGTGGCTCTTTGAGTCCCCCTTCTTGTATGTGACTGGTGATGCGTAATCGCTTTGAACACAACGTAGGCTACAGTAACTTATCTAAACACATACCAGCCGACCAGCAAAAGGAAGCTTTGAATGTGGGACTTACGTAACTTTCAGATACAATCTAAGTATGGCAAGACAGAGTAAAGCTAAACTGGAACTCTAATCTAACCCCGTCCATCGATTGAGTGAACAAAGAAATGTCACATTTAGTCAAGAATTACAAGATTAGCTCTGTGCAGAAATTATGAAACATCGTAGTTTCAAATCTAGCAATTTTTTTACGCCCCAAGACAGAGCTGCAAAGAACCCGTGACGACTCCTGGATTGGTCATCGGACGAGCTGACAGTGTCTATGTTCCTCCAGACGAGGAAGGTAATTGTAAAGATTATTAACACCATCGTGACCTGACCTCACTAAATTCAAAACGATGACCCGAAATCCAACGGAAAATCTAAAGACTGCAGGTAACGGACTCAATTACGGCAGCAAATGAAGCTCCAGGCCAGCAGCAGTTAGAAGAGAATATTCACCTGGTAATGTTAAGATGCATAATGCCAACCATCCAATCTGTCTCGTCATCTCACAAGTGACTACGCTCACATGGAAAATGGTCAGATCCATTATTAAAGCTGTGTCTCCATACATCCTGCCCAGTACTCTCTCAAGTCCACCAGTGAGTTCATCAATATTCTTCGGAGTACTTGAGGGACTTTTCGCATCTATCGAGGCAGAGTCTAGCAACAAATATTCCACCGGAAGAAGGTATCAACATTATTCTTCAAAATGTGTCCCCATAATTCTTGGTAACCACCAACAAAAATACTTCTTAAGATATTAGAAAGTTTTCTCGGAGCTTGCACTACAGAATCTCGCTTCAGAACTCCGGATGGAAAACTTTATTCATAAGGAGTGGCAATCAAGTCTCCTTTTGATCTGCAAAATTTTACATGTATGACAGAGAAGACATAGTACTCCAAGATCAAGCCTTTAACTTAAAGCATGTTGTCGATGATATATATGTGGTCCTCAACAAGGAAGAATACCTTTAGAAGCTGTAAAAAGCTATCTGTCCTGAAATTCACGGACGAACTTTGCGTGAGCAACAAAATTCCAGTTTTTGTTGTCTAAGTAGAGTTAAAGGATGGCAGATACATCGCTAGTGTGTGTAGATAGACCACCGACCTAGGATGATATATGAGTTCCAAGAAGATATAAACTTAGCGTTATAAGTTCGTGTCCAGGAAGAGCCGACAGAAATTGCTCACACTGGACAGTATTCTATCAACAATGGTTACTCAAACACAATGAATGACTAGCAAATACACCAATTCTCAGACAACACCATCCAAAGACAAGATTAACATAAGGACACAACGTAATATAAAGCATATTATAGGAATCATATGAGCCCAGCTTCCAAAGCCCGTGAACGAGCACTACAAGACATAATCAAGATAAACGTCACTTGCTACAACATAGAAGATCGTTTCAAGTTCATCATATATTATAGATATCCAAACATCAGTGACCTGATTATGAAAAGGACTAACTCAGGACAATTACCCTACTATGCAATGACCTTGAATTCGGTTGCGCGCTGACCTTGGTCATGAGCGGACGTGTTTGCGGTGGCTCTTGACAGCAAATCAGGGATGAATACCTCTGCGTATTCATCTGGTCTGGTGAAGTTGTGCCTTTTTGTGCAAGAGCAGCTTAACCAAAGCACTGGTACACTTGCTACTCGGCATGAATTATGATCAGTTGAGGGACGACTTAACTGTTGGAAAGAAGATTGAAACTCAGGAATGGAAGGACGTAGTCAACATGAGAAGTAAAACGCAACTCAGGAGGACAGTTCTGCATAGGAAGATAAGTGAGCATATTGCATGATGGGCCAGGCGCTAACGGTAACTCCACACTGAAGTTGAGGATAATTTTGATAGTTGGTGACGGTCATGTTAGGCAGGTACATAAACAAGGCGTTAGATTTTCTTGGTTACAAGATACACGTCAGAGACAGGATGGAAGACATTCTGTCTGGTAACGAGAATCAGCCTGTTTTTTGCCTTTGACGTAAGAAGCAATGGCACAGGAAAGACGAGGACTGAGGAGTTGACAGGTAGGTATAAGATAGCTATAGACAGCATGAGTAGCAGGGTGGGATGCCAATACCATATGGTATTCTACCTCGTAGAGATGTTGGAAGTCAGTAGTGATCCAGGGGAATGGGTGATTTGATTCTGTTCGGGCAAAAGGGTTCCGTTCATTGTAAACAGGTAAGGTTTTTTCTTATATGGCCAGAATATCATGTATGCTAGGGATGATGGTCCGCAAGTCTAGGGCAGGTGTGCTGGATAAGCTGCTGTCTTACTTAAAAATGAAGTGCTTTATTTGCTAGCGTTATACCGAAAGGAGAGGGTAGTATGTCTTTTTCACTATCGTCTTTTTCATTCCTCTAGAAAATATCCAAAAAGACAGGCCGGTGAGTCGAGCTATGACGGTTCTATATAGGATCATAACCCTGCTGCACACCAGTAGGCCACTTGGAAACCATCGCATCGCTTCTTTTTTAAGACTTCTATTTATATATCTATGCCAGCAACGATCACAAGATAATCAGAGGGGTAACTGAAACGTACCAATGGGATTATTGGTCTAGCTGGTAACACAATACAAGAGGCGCAAATGACTAATATAAGGGTAACATGAAGAAAAAAGAAAGATTGGTAAGTCAGAACTGCATAAAGGTAAGACTGGGTTAGACAGGAGAGAATAGGAATGAAGAGAGCCGGATGGTATGATGTGTGGATAATGATATGAATATCTAATACCTGAACTGGTGCATGGTTCCTCCAGTCCGGCCTGATCATGATCCCTACCTAGACTCAACGTCTTAAAGCCATTGCCATCACCTCGTCTGTCGTTATATTTCGTGATGTAGACTCAAGTGTGTTAATCTTACCTACTGTGTTTAAGATGTGCAGTTCATGTGATGATGTTCAGGATTTAGATGAAACTTTGTGGTACTGAAAATAGTTCTGCAGTAAGTGTGAAAATACAAGTAACATGCAGTGCCTTTAAACATATTAGAATAAGAAAATCCTGACATATATATATATATATATTTTTTCTTTTTTTTTTGCTTTGTCGCTGTCTCCCGCGTTTGCGAGGTAGCGCAAGGAAACAGACGAAAGAAATGGCCCAACCCACCCCCATACAGATGTATATACATACGTCCACACACGCAAATATACATACCTACACAGCTTTCCCTGGTTTACCCCAGACGCTTCACATGCCCTGATTCAATCCACTGACAGCACGTCAACCCCGGTATACCACATCGCTCCAACTCACTCTATTCCTTGCCCTCCTTTCACCCTCCTGCATGTTCAGGCCCCGATCACACAAAATCTTTTTCACTCCATCTTTCCACCTCCAATTTGGTCTCCCTCTTCTCCTCGTTCCCTCCACCTCCGACACATATATCCTCTTGGTCAATCTTTCCTCACTCATTCTCTCCATGTGACCAAACCATTTCAAAACACCCTCCTCTGCTCTCTCAACCACGCTCTTTTTATTTCCACACATCTCTCTTACCCTTACGTTACTTACTCGATCAAACCACCTCACACCATACATTGTCCTTAAACATCTCATTTCCAGCACATCCATCCTCCTGCGCACAACTCTATCCATAGTCCACGCCTCGCAACCATACAACATTGTTGTAACCACTATTCCTTCAAACATACCCATTTTTGCTCTCCGAGGTAATGTTCTCGACTTCCACACATTCTTCAAGGCTCCCAGAATTTTCGCCCCCTCCCCCACCCTATGATCCACTTCCGCTTCCATAGTTCCATCCGCTGCCAGATCCACTCCCAGATATCTAAAACACTTCACTTCCTCCAGTTTTTCTCCATTCAAACTCACCTCCCAGTTGACTTGACCCTCAACCCTACTGTACCTAATAACCTTGCTCTTATTCACATTTACTCTTAACTTTCTTCTTTCACACACTTTACCAAACTCAGTCACCAGCTTCTGTAGTTTCTCACATGAATCAGCCACCAGCGCTGTATCATCAGCGAACAACAACTGACTCACTTCCCAAGCTCTCTCATCCCCAACAGACTTCATACTTGCCCCTCTTTCCAAAACTCTTGCATTCACCTCCCTAAGAACCCCATCCATAAAGAAATTAAACAATAATGGAGACATCACACACCCCTGCCGCAAACCTACATTCACTGAGAACCAATCACTTTCCTCTCTTCCTACACGTACACATGCCTTACATCCTCGATAAAAACTTTTCACTGCTTCTAACAACTTGCCTCCCACACCATATATTCTTAATACCTTCCACAGAGCATATCTATCAACTCTATCATATGCCTTCTCCAGATCCATAAATGTTACATACAAATCCATTTGCTTTTCTAAGTATTTCTCACATACATTCTTCAAAGCAAACACCTGATCAACACATCCTCTACCACTTCTGAAACCACACTGCTCTTCCCCAATCTGATGCTCTGTACATGCCTTCACCCTCTCAGTCAATACCCTCCCATATAATTTGCCAGGAATACTCAACAAACTTATACCTCTGTAATTTGAGCACTCACTCTTATCCCCTTTGCCTTTGTACAATGTCACTATGCACGCATTCCGCCAATCCTCAGGCACCTCACCATGAGTCATACATACATTAAATAACCTTACCAACCAGTCAACAATACAGTCACCCCCTTTTTTAATAGATTTCACTGCAATACCATCCAAACCTGCTGCCTTGCCGGCTTTCATCTTCCGCAAAGCTTTTACTACCTCTTCTCTGTTTACCAAATCATTTTCCCTAACCCTCGCACTTTGCACACCACCTCGACCAAAACACCCTATATCTGCCACTCTATCATCAAACACATTCAATAAACCTTCAAAATACTCACTCCATCTCCTTCTCACATCACCACTACTTGTTATCACCTCCCCATTTGTGCCCTTCACTGAAGTTCCCATTTTCTCCCTTGTCTTACGCACTTTGTTAACCTCCTTCCAGAACATCTTTTTATTCTCCCTAAAATTTAATGATACTCTCTCACCCCAACTCTCATTTGCCCTTTTTTTCACCTCTTGCACCTTTCTCTTGACCTCCTGTCTCTTTCTTTTATACGTCTCTCACTCAATTGCATTTTTTCCCTGCAAAAATCGTCCAAAAGCCTCTCTCTTCTCTTTCACTAATAATCTTACTTCTTCATCCCACCACTCACTACCCTTTCTAATCAACCCACCTCCCACTCTTCTCATACCACAAGCATCTTTTGCGCAATCAATCACTGATTCCCTAAATACATCCCATTCCTCCCCCACTCCCCTTACTTCCATTGTTCCCACCTTTTTCCATTCTGTACTCAGTCTCTCCTGGTACTTCCTCACACAAGTCTCCTTCCCAAGCTCACTTACTCTCACCACCCTCTTCACCCCAACATTCACTCTTCTTTTCTGAAAATCCATACAAATCTTCACCTTAGCCTCCACAAGATAATGATCAGACATCCCTCCAGTTGCACCTCTCAGCACATTAACATCCAAAAGTCTCTCTTTCGCGCGCATGTCAATTAACACGTAATCCAATAACGCTCTCTGGCCATCTCTCCTACTTACATACGTATACTTATGTATATCTCGCTTTTTAAACCAGGTATTCCCAATCATCAGTCCTTTTTCAGCACATAAATCTACAAGCTCTTCACCATTTCCATTTACAACACTGAACACCCCATGTATACCAATTATTCCCTCAACTGCCACATTACTCACCTTTGCATTCAAATCACCCAACACTATAACCCGGTCTCGTGCATCAAAACCACTAACACACTCATTCAGCTGCTCCCAAAACACTTGCCTCTCATGATCTTTCTTCTCATGCCCAGGTGCATATGCACCAATAATCACCCATCTCTCTCCATCAACTTTCAGTTTTACCCATATTAATCGAGAATTTACTTTCTTACATTCTATCACATACTTCCACAACTCCTGTTTCAGGAGTACTGCTACTCCTTCCCTTGCTCTTGTCCTCTCACTAACCCCTGACTTTACTCCCAAGACATTCCCAAACTACTCTTCCCCTTTACCCTTGAGCTTCGTTTCACTCAGAGCCAAAACATCCAGGTTCCTTTCCTCAAACATACTACCTATCTCTCCTTTTTTCACATCTTGGTTACATCCACACACATTTAGGCACGCCAATCTGAGCCTTCGAAGAGGATGAGCACTCCCCGCGTGACTCCTTCTGTTTCCCATTTTAGAAAGTTAAAAAAATACAAGGAGGGGAGGATTTCTGGCCCCCCGCTCCCGTCCCCTCTAGTCGCTTTCTACGACACGCGAGGAAAGCGTGGGAAGTATTCTTTCACCCCTATCCCCAGGGATAATATACATATATAT
>NC_092225.1:2243755-2313755 GCF_036320965.1 Panulirus ornatus
CCAATCACTATAACCCGGTCTCGGAAGATGAAAGCCGGCAAGGCAGCAGGTTTGGATGGTATTGCAGGGGAATTTATTAAAAAAGGGGGTGACTGTATTATTGACTGGTTGGTAATATTATTTAATGTATGTATGACTCATGGTGAGGTGCCTGAGGATTGGCGGAATGCGTGCATAGTGCCATTGTACAAAGGCAAAGGGGATAAGAGTGAGTACTCAAATTACAGAGGTATAAGTTTGTTGAGTATTCCTGGTGAATTATATGGGAGGGTATTGATTGAGAGGGTGAAGGCATGTACAGAGCATCAGATTGAGGAAGAGCAGTGTGGTTTCAGAAGTGGTAGAGGATGTGTGGATCAGGTGTTTGCTTTGAAGAATGTATGTGAGAAATACTTAGAAAAGCAAATGGATTTGTATGTAGCTTTTATGGATCTGGAGAAGGCATATGATAGAGTTGATAGAGATGCTCTGTGGAAGGTATTAAGAATATATGGTGTGGGAGGCAAGTTGTTAGAAGCAGTGAAAAGTTTTTATCGAGGATGTAAGGCATGTGTACTTGTAGGAAGAGAGGAAAGTGATTGGTTCTCAGTGAATGTAGGGTTGCGGTAGGGGTGTGTGATGTCTCCATGGTTGTTTAATTTGTTTATGGATGGGGTTTTTAGGGAGGTGAATGCAAGAGTTTTGGAAAGAGGGGCAAGTATGAAGTCTGTTGGGGATGAGAGAGCTTGGGAAGTGAGTCAGTTGTTGTTCGCTGGTGATACAGCGCTGGTGGCTGTTTCATGTGAGAAACTGCAGAAGCTGGTGACTGAGTTTGGTAAAGTGTGTGAAAGAAGAAAGTTAAGAGTAAATGTGAATAAGAGCAAGGTAATTAGGTACAGTAGGGTTGAGGGTCAAGTCAATTGGGAGGTAAGTTTGAATGGAGAAAAACTGGAGGAAGTAAAGTGTTTTAGATATCTGGGAGTGGATCTGGCAGCGGATGGAACCATGGAAGCGGAAGTGGATCATAGGGTGGGGGAGGGGGCGAAAATCCTGGGAGCCTTGAAGAATGTGTGGAAGTCGAGAACATTATCTCGGAAAGCAAAAATGGGTATGTTTGAAGGAATAGTGGTTCCAACAATGTTGTATGGTTGCGAGGCGTGGGCTATGGATAGAGTTGTGCGCAGGAGGATGGATGTGCTGGAAATGAGATGTTTGAGGACAATGTATGGTGTGAGGTGGTTTGATCGAGTAAGTAACGTAAGGGTCAGAGAGATGTGTGGAAATAAAAAGAGCATGGTTGAGAGAGCAGAAGAGGGTGTTTTGAAATGGTTTGGGCACATGGAGAGAATGAGTGAGGAAAGATTGACCAAGAGGATATATGTGTCGGAGGTGGAGGGAACGAGGAGAAGTGGGAGACCAAATTGGAGGTGGATAGATGGAGTGAAAAAGATTTTGTGTGATCGGGGCCTGAATATGCAGGAGGGTGAAAGGAGGGTGAAGGTCGCCTTCTACGACACGCAACTAAAAGGGGAGGGAGCGGGTGGCTGGAAATCCTCCCCTCTCGTTTTTTTTTTAATTTTCCAAAAGAAGGAACAGAGAAGGGGGCCAGGTGAGGATATTCCCTCTAAGGCCCAGTCCTCTGTTCATAGCGCTACCTCGCTAATGCGGGAAATGGCGAATAGTACGAAAGAAAAAAGAAAGAAAAATATATATATATACTATACTGTGTCGCTGTCTCCCATATATATATATATATATATATATATATATATATATATATATATATATATATATATATATATATATATATATATATATATATATATATATATATATATATATATATTTGATTTTCTTTTTCACCGTTTCCTGTGTTAGCGAGGCAGTCAGGAACAGACTAAGAATGGCCTCATTCGCTCACATTATTCTAGCTGTCATGTGTAATGCAGCGAAACCACAGACTCATATTTACAACCAGCCCCGACAGACCTTTCCCAAGGGGTTCCCTGGCTGCTTCATGTGCTCTGGTTCAGTCCAGTGACAGCACGCTCCCCTGTACAACTCGTCGTTCTAATTCACTATATCCCGTGCATGCTCCTCTGCATGTTCAGGCCCCGTGTACTCAAAACATTTTCCATTCCATCCTTTCATCTCTAATTTGGTTTCACTCCTATCCTGGTTCCCTTCATTTTTGATGCATACATCCTCTCGATCAACCTCTCCTCACTCATTCTCTTTATATGCCCAAACCATTTAGCACCTCTTCAGCTCTCTCAGCCATATCCTTCCTCTTGCCAACCTCTCTTTTACACTGTCACATTTTACTCGGTCATCCCTCCTTACACCACATATTTTCCCCACATATCCGATTTTCTCCGCTCTTTTGCATGTATAACTCCTGCTTCGGATCCATACAACAACGTTGGGACTACTGTACCTTCAGTCATGCTCATCTTCTTCCAGGACTTTGCCCCCTCACCCATCCTATGACTCGCTTCAACCTCCCTGGTTCCTCTTTCTGTCGTGTCACTGCCGGTTATCTAAAACACTTCAAATCTCCATGTTTTCTCCATTCAAACCCCCACCACTAACTAACTTGTCTCTCTCATGCAAAAAACTAAATAACCTTGCTTTTATTCACATTTACTCTCAACTCTTTCCTTTCGCACACTCACGAACTCAGACACCAGCTACTGCAGTTTTTCTCTCGAATCTGCCACCAGCGCTATGTCATCAGCAAGAAATAACTGACTCACCTTCCATGCCCCCCCACCCCTGACAAACCGCAGATCTACCACATTCCCCAAAACCCTCGCATTCCCTCACCACACCATCCTAAAAAAGAGTGAACAGTCATGGTGACATCACACACCCCTGTCGCAGATCCGTCTTTACCTGGAGCCACTCATCCTCCTCTACCTATTCGTACACACGCTTCTAATAAGCTTTCGCCCCATACCATATATTCGTAACACCTTCCACAAAGCATCTCTGTCAAATTGATCATAAGCTTTCTCCAGATCCATAGATACCACTTACAAATCCTTCTGTTTCTTTAAGTATTTATCAAAAACGCTTCCAAATCAAGCGCTTGATCCACACATCCTTTATCACTCCTTTATCACATTGCTCCTCCCCAGTCAGATGCTCTGTACATGTTAACACCTTCTCAATCACCATTATGTCATACAACTTACCAGGTACACTAAAGAAACATAGCCCCTGTCATCCTTGCCTTTGTGCAGTGACAGTATATATGGATTTCGTCAATCCTCAGATATTTCACCTACTATGATCTTTACATATACTTGAAATTCTAACCAATTAACATCACAGTTGATATACTCACACACACTTTGCATTACAATTGTAATGTTACACTCTAAGTATGTGAATATTCATGATGCACTTGAATATTCTGGTTCGCATAATTGAGTGGGTGGGAGAGGGGTCGTCAGGCCTAAGGACGGATGTAACAAGATGAAGATACAGTTCTCCAGGTTTAAGCTGTAGGGATGGGTAGGGGAGAGGGAATGGTTAGTCCCTGTACTACTGGATGAGGAAAAGCTCTGAGCCAGGAAATACATTTTCTGAACGGATGTTTTCACTTTGTTTCTTTCTCTATCTTCTGTTCCCAGTGTCTGAACCATGCAGACACATGCGCGGATGCAGCAATGCTGTCATACTGGATTTGATCACAAGATCGCGTATTCAAGTTTCAAGGAGACGGAAAGAGTTGTATGACGTGGATAGTGTGCAGGAGGGACTGATGATCGTGTTGCAACTCTGATTCACTAGTTATATACATATGAGTCCAAAGGCAACACACCTTTGGGTCCTGAGGAGGCTGTTTGTGCTACAGAAGAGAATAGAAACTCATGGCTTATACTATCGAGAGATCTTCCTCCTAATATCTGGCCTCCTGCTGTCTGACCTTGTGCTGCCAAACCTCCTGTTTTCTGGCCTTCTGCTGTCTGACCTACCGTTGTTTGTTTCCTGTTCTCAGGCTTGCTGGTGACTCACCAAGACACCAGGCCGGGGGCTTCCTGCTCCCTGACCTTTTGCTGTATGACCGTGTATGTTTTGAGGTCATGCAACGTATTGGTAACATTTGATAAAAATTCAGAATGGAAGAAAACATCCACTTTTGTAAGGTAACTGATAGTTTACTTACTCAAAAGTTTGAACAGTAAAATGTTTGGTGTATCCAAATTACTCATCATTATTTCTCTTGCGTTTTCGAAGACGATTTACCTTTACCAAACACCTTCTTGCTTGTACTGTATTATCTATCTGTATACAGTAGCCAGCACTCATATGAGGATGATGTAATCATTTGGTAATGAACTTCACCATGATTACCGGCCCTATGTCACTCGTGCCGGCCACCCATGGCCGCTCAACACAATCATGGATATGGCAACGCTGACACATTCATATTACCTTATTGATTAAAGATGTTTATTTGAAGAAGCTTCAACATTCTAGGAGTCTTTCATATCTTCCCATTATCAAACAAAGTCGATCTGGAAACTCGTGGCAAAGTTAATGCAGCATCGTGACACAAGACATTATCATAAAGACGTAAGAAGCCTGGATAAGTAAAGGGAGGAGGAGAAGGAGGATACATCAGCACGTTCCCTCCGCATATAAGATGTGAGATGTGACTATACAACACTCGGTATCAGGGACTCGGAACAACATACCTCCGGAGACCAGTGTGACTCACGTGGTCATCTGCATCGTCCAAAAACAGTTCCATTGTGATCTTTTAAATTTCCTTTGTTACTTCTAATTCTGTCATTTGAAGAATTACTGGTTAGAGCCAAAGAAATTATGAACGAAGTTTTTCACAGCCGTGATCAAAGATACGTCCGTAACTGATTTCCAGATTGCTTCCAGAATATCCAAGTCACTGGAATTAGGAAGCTTCCGAGTGATCTCTCTCTCTCTCTCTCTCTCTCTCTCTCTCTCTCTCTCTCTCTCTCTCTCTCTCTCTCTCTCTCTCTCTCTCTCTCTCTCTCTCTCTCTCTCACACACACACACACACACATGCATGTATGTTCACATGCATCCTTAAACAAATAAATGTTTTCCCCACATGCGCACACACGAGGACCTATCGTATGTCCAGCTGCCCATACAGAGCAGTTAGGGAGGCAGCTCACACTACTTCAACCTCTTCAGTGTGAACGGCTGTGTGCTAGACAAGTCACAAATTCGCATTCCTCTTTAGTGGCATCTCTGGTCAACACACTACGCTTAAACGCTTACTATGAGCGATTTTCCACTGGGTGACTGCTTCAAATTGTTCACTATGAACTGTGAGACTGCTGGTCACTCACACTATGCCCAAAAGCACAGTTACAATGATGGGCTGAAGGTGAACTAACACTACAGCCAGTTGCTCAGTATGAGCCGCTCTGCTGCTCAGTGTGACCTGCGTTGCTGGACAACGCCCACTGCTCCCAGGTGCTCAGCGTCAGCAGCTGCTGAGCTCACGCTAACTCTGTAGGGATCAAAATCATTATTTCACACTCCAATGACATTATAGAAAATTTTATAAATTCTTTGCAAATTTGTACCTCTGTTTGTATAACAAGTGACTTGCACATAAAGTACATACATATGCTGTACCCCGTGTAAACACAGACACACACACACACACACATTCAGACAAAGACAGACAGACAGACAGACAGACAGACAGACAGACACACACACACACACACACACACACACACACACACACACACACACACACACACTCTAATACTAACATGAACACAGATTGGTTACGAAACACTTTCCTTCCGAGAGGTGAGGGTGGAAGCAATAGTATGTTGAGGGATGATAAGAACAACCTAACCTAACCTACAACAAACTTTCATACACTATAAAATTAACCTTGACATCTGATAATTTTTTCTCAATTGTTTGTGTTTACTTTCAGTGTCTATCATACACTGGTTTAGAATGATAATCTTCTCCTAGAACAATGATCAAACAACGCCTTCAAGAAACTGTATTTAGTTAGGCATTGTTGATGATTCAGACCCTCAGTACTTCCGGAGACGCAAATGTGTTGAAACCTATAGATAACACACTATGTGCCTTTGAAATATCATTAGAAATTCCCTTTTTCTTTCTGTGTGGCCGTAAATCTAGGTATTTCTATTTATTTCTTCATCTTTCCACTGGCTGGTTTTGTATCCGGTTCGAAAAAAAATGAGGAGGTTATTCACTGACGTAGGATATTTTCTACAGACTTACAGTGAAGGGACTTGTGCGTATATATATATATATATATATATATATATATATATATATATATATATATATATATATATATATATATATATATATATATATATATATATATATATGTAAGAAAGTGAAGAATGTATGTGAGAAATACTTAGAAAAGCAAATGGATTTGTATGTAGCATTTATGGATCTGGAGAAGGCATATGATAGAGTTGATAGAGATGCTCTGTGGAAGGTATTAAGAATATATGGTGTGGGAGGAAAGTTGTTAGAAGCAGTGAAAAGTTTTTATCGAGGATGTAAGGCATGTGTACGTGTAGGAAGAGAGGAAAGTGATTGGTTCTCAGTGAATGTAGGTTTGCGGCAGGGGTGTGTGATGTCTCCATGGTTGTTTAATTTGTTTATGGATGGGGTTGTTAGGGAGGTAAATGCAAGAGTTTTGGAAAAAGGGGCAAGTATGAAGTCTGTTGGGGATGAGAGAGCTTGGGAAGTGAGTCAGTTGTTGTTCGCTGATGATACAGCGCTGGTGGCTGATTCATGTGAGAAACTGCAGAAGCTGGTGACTGAGTTTGGTAAAGTGTGTGGAAGAAGAAAGTTAAGAGTAAATGTGAATAAGAGCAAGGTTATTAGGTACAGTAGGGTTGAGGGTCAAGTCAATTGGGAGGTGAGTTTGAATGGAGAAAATCTGGAGGAAGTGAAGTGTTTTAGATATCTGGGAGTGGATCTGGCAGCGGATGGAACCATGGAAGCGGAAGTGGATCATAGGGTGGGGGAGGGGGCGAAAATTCTGGGGGCCTTGAAGAATGTGTGGAAGTCGAGAACATTATCTCGGAAAGCAAAAATGGGTATGTTTGAAGGAATAGTGGTTCCAACAATGTTGTATGGTTGCGAGGCGTGGGCTATGGATAGAGTTGTGCGCAGGAGGATGGATGTGTTGGAAATGAGATGTTTGAGGACAATGTGTGGTGTGAGGTGGTTTGATCGAGTGAGTAACGTAAGGGTAAGAGAGATGTGTGGAAATAAAAAGAGCGTGGTTAAGAGAGCAGAAGAGGGTGTTTTGAAGTGGTTTTAGCACATGGAGAGAATGAGTGAGGAAAGATTGACCAAGAGGATATATGTGTCGGAGGTGGAGGGAACGAGGAGAAGAGGGAGACCAAATTGGAGGTGGAAAGATGGAGTGAAAAAGATTTTGTGTGATCGGGGCCTGAACATGCAGGAGGGTGAAAGGAGGGCAAGGAATAGAGTGAATTGGAGCGATGTGGTATACCGGGGTTGACGTGCTGTCAGTGGATTGAATCAAGGCATGTGAAGCGTCTGGGGTAAACCATGGAAAGCTGTGTAGGTGTGTATATTTGCGTGTGTGGACGTATGTATATACATGTGTATGGGGGTGGGTTGGGCCATTTCTTTCGTCTGTTCCCTTGCGCTACCTCGCAAACGCGGGAGACAGCGACAAAGTGTAATAAAAAGAAATAATAATATATATATATATATATATATATATATATATATATATATATATATATATATATATATATATATATATATATGTATATATATATACATATATATATATATATATATATATATATATATATATATATATATATATATATATATATATATATATATATATATATATATATATATATATATATATATATATATATACACAAGTGATCCTCGCTTTGGTTACAAGAATGTTCTTCCGCCCATCAGTGATGCTAATACTTTTGTGAATTAAGAACCATTGCAACACAAACCTCGCCAGGTGGTAAAGTGACCCGCAATGTATCGAGACAGACTTCCCCAGAACTTTTTTAAAGGCGAAGTAAATGTTTATAGTTGTGTTACTGGAGTGATAGTTTTCATACATGGTGCTCTGACAAGAAAATAGTGAAACTGGAAAAGAATGTAGCTTAGACAGTGAACCTTATTCTTTCATTGAAATGTGAACAAAGGGAGCATTTTTTTTTCAAAGTGATAGAGATGGAAAGCAAAAAGGTGTTTTATCATAAATGTACTGGAAAAGTTGAGGTCCAGATAAACTTTTGGTCTGTCAAGGCTTTATTATGGCGGATGACCAACTACCTAACCTCATGTATCCAAGATATGGTTGTACTTTGTGCAATGAAAACAATTGAGAAACATCATAAACCAATATTCCAGTTTCATGGTAAGAGAAGTGGACCAGGCAGTATGATGCAGTGTTAAATTGATGAAAACTACTATTGACGTTTGTGTAAATAGATTATACATTTCCCTTTTCCATAGTCAGAGGTTGAACCATTATGTGACATTCATTTTTCATTTCATTTCAAGCTAGAAGTTTCAGTTTTCTAAATTATTTCTTACATTTTTCATATGTATATATATATGTGTGTGTGTGTATGTGTGTATATGTGTATATGTATGTATATATGTATATATATATATATATTTTTTTTTTTTTTTTTTTTTTTTTTTTTGTCGCTGTCTCCCGCGTTTGCGAGGTAGCGCAAGGAAACAGAAGAAAGAAATGGCCCAACCCCCCCCATACACATGTACATACACACGTCCACACACGCAAATATACATACCTACACAGCTTTCCATGGTTTACCCCAGACACTTCACATGCCTTGATTCAATCCACTGACAGCACGTCAACCCCTGTATACCACATCGCTCCAATTCACTCTATTCCTTGCCCTCCTTTCACCCTCCTGCATGTTCAGGCCCCGATCACACAAAATCCTTTTCACTCCATCTTTCCACCTCCAATTTGGTCTCCCTCTTCTCCTCGTTCCCTCCACCTCCGACACATATATCCTCTTGGTCAATCTTTCCTCACTCATTCTCTCCATGTGCCCAAACCATTTCAAAACACCCTCTTCTGCTCTCTCAACCACGCTCTTTTTATTTCCACACATCTCTCTTACCCTTACGTTACTTACTCGATCAAACCACCTCACACCACACATTGTCCTCAAACATCTCATTTCCAGCACATCCATCCTCCTACGCACAACTCTATCCATAGCCCACGCCTCGCAACCATACAACATTGTTGGAACTACTATTCCTTCAAACATACCCATTTTTGCTTTCCGGGATAATGTTCTCGACTTCCACACATTTTTCAAGGCTCCCAAAATTTTCGCCCCCTCCCCCACCCTATGATCCACTTCCGCTTCCATGGTTCCATCCGCTGACAGATCCACTCCCAGATATCTAAAACACTTCACTTCCTCCAGCCTCTCACCATTCAAACTCACCTCCCAATTGACTTGACCCTCAACCCTACTGTACCTAATAACCTTGCTCTTATTGACATTTACTCTTAACTTTCTTCTTCCACACACTTTACCAAACTCCGTCACCAGCTTCTGCAGTTTCTCACATGAATCCGCCACCAGCGCTGTATCATCAGCGAACAACAACTGACTCACTTCCCAAGCTCTCTCATCCCCAACAGACTTCATACTTGCCCCTCTTTCCAAAACTCTTGCATTTACCTCCCTAACAACCCCATCCATAAACAAATTAAACAACCATGGAGACATCACACACCCCTGCCGCAAACCTACATTCACTGAGAACCAATCACTTTCCTCTCTTCCTACACGTACACATGCCTTACATCCTCGATAAAAACTTTTCACTGCTTCTAACAACTTGCCTCCCACACCATATATTCTTAATACCTTCCACAGAGCATCTCTATCAACTCTATCATATGCCTTCTCCAGATCCATAAATGCTACATACAAATCCATTTGCTTTTCTAAGTATTTCTCACATACATTCTTCAAAGCAAACACCTGATCCACACATCCTCTCCCACTTCTGAAACCACACTGCTCTTCCCCAATCTGATGCTCTGTACATGCCTTCACCCTCTCAATCAATACCCTCCCATATAATTTACCAGGAATACTCAACAAACTTATACCTCTGTAATTTGAGCACTCACTCTTATCCCCTTTGCCTTTGTACAATGGCACTATGCAAGCATTCCGCCAATCCTCAGGCACCTCACCATGAGTCATACATACATTAAATAACCTTACCAACCAGTCAACAATACAGTCACCCCCTTTTTTAATAAATTCCACTGCAATACCATCCAAACCTGCTGCCTTGCCGGCTTTCATCTTCCGCAAAGCTTTTACTACCTCTTCTCTGTTTACCAAATCATTTTCCCTAACCCTCTCACTTTGCACACCACCTCGACCCAAACACCCTATATCTGCCACTCTGTCATCAGACACATTCAACAAACCTTCAAAATATATATATATATATATATATATATATATATATATATATATATATATATATATATATATATATATATATATATATATATATATATATATATATATATATATATTATCCCTGGGACAGGGGTGAAAGAATACTTCCCACGCATTCCTCACGTGTCGTAGAAGGCGACTAGAGGGGACGGGAGTGGGGGGCCAGAAATCCTCCCCTTCTTATATTTTAACTTTCTAAAAATGGGAAACAGAAGGAGTCACGCGGGGAGTGCTCATCCTCCTCGTAGACTCAGATTGGGGTGTCTAAATGTGTGTGGATGTAGCCAAGATGTGAAAAAAGGAGAGATAGGTAGTATGTTTGAGGAAAGGAACCTGGAGGTTTTGGCTCTGAGTGAAACGAAGCTTAAGGGTAGAGGGGAAGAGTGGTTTGGGAATGTCTTGGGAGTAAAGTCAGGGGTTAGTGAGAGGACAAGAGCAAGGGAAGGAGTAGCAGTGCTCCTGAAACAGGAGTTGTGGGAGTATGTGATAGAATGTAAGGAAGTAAATTCTCGATTGATATGGGTAAAACTGAAAGTTGATGGAGAGAGATGGGTGATTATTGGTGCATATGCATCTGGGCATGAGAAGAAAGATCATGAGAGGCAAGTGTTTTGGGAGCAGCTGAATGAGTGTGTTAGCGGTTTTGATGCTCAAGACCGGGTTATAGTGATGGGTGATTTGAATGCAAAGGTGAGTAATGTGGCAGTTGAGGGAATAATTGGTATACATGGGGTGTTCAGTGTTGTAAATGGAAATGGTGAAGAGCTTGTAGAATTATGTGCTGAAAAAGGACTGGTGATTGGGAATACCTGGTTTAAAAAGCGAGATATACATAAGTATACGTATGTAAGTAGGAGAGATGGCCAGAGAGCGTTATTGGATTACGTGTTAATTGACAGGCGCGCGAAAGAGAGACTTTTGGATGTTAATGTGCTGAGAGGTGCAACTGAAGGGATGTCTGATCTTTATCTTGTGGAGGCTAAGGTGAAGATTTGTATGGGTTTTCAGAAAAGAATAGTGAATATTGGGGTGAAGAGGGTGGTGAGAGTAAGTGAGCTTGGGAAGGAGACTTGTGTGAGGAAGTACCAGGAGAGACTGAGTACAGAATGGAAAAAGGTGAGAACAATGGAAGTAAGGGGAGTGGGGGAGGAATGGGATGTATTTAGGGAATCAGTGATGGAGTGCGAAAAAGATGCTTGTGGCATGAGAAGAGTGGGAAGTGGGTTGATTAGAAAGGGTAGTGAGTGGTGGGATGAAGAAGTAAGATTATTAGTGAAAGAGAGGAGAGAAGCATTTGGACGATTTTTGCAGGGAAAAAATGCAATTGAGTGGGAGATATATAAAAGAAAGAGACAGGAGGTCAAGAGAAAGGTGCAAGAGGTGAAAAAGAGGGAAAATGAGAGGTGGGGTGAGAGAGTATCATTAAATTTTAGGGAGAATAAAAAGATGTTCTGGAAGGAGGTAAATAAAGTGCGTAAGACAAGGGAGCAAATGGGAACGTCAGTGAAGGGCGCTAATGGGGAAGTGATAACAAGTAGTGGTGATGTGAGAAGGAGATGGAGTGAGTATTTTGAAGGTTTGTTGAATGTGTTTGATGATAGAGTGGCAGATATAGGGTGTTTTGGTCGAGGTGGTGTGCAAAGTGAGAGGGTTAGGGAAAATGATTTGGTAAACAGAGAAGAGGTAGTAAAAGCTTTGCTAAAGATGAAAGCCGGCAAGGCAGCATGTTTGGATGGTACTGCAGTGGAATCTATTAAACAAGGGGGTGACTGTATTGTTGATTGGTTGGTAAGGTTTTTTAATGTATGTATGACTCATGGTGAGGTGCCTGAGGATTGGCGGAATGCGTGCATAGTGCCATTGTACAAAGGCAAAGGGGATAAGAGTGAGTGCTCAAATTACAGAGGTATAAGTTTGTTGAGTATTCCTGGTAAATCATATGGGAGGGTATTGATTGAGAGGGTGAAGGAATGTACAGAGCATCAGATTGAGGAAGAGCAGTGTGGTTTCAGAAGTGGTAGAGGATGTGTGGATCAGGTGTTTGCTTTGAAGAATGTATGTGAGAAATACTTAGAAAAGCAAATGGATTTGTATGTAGCATTTATGGATCTGGAGAAGGCATATGATAGAGTTGATAGAGATGCTCTGTGGAAGGTATTAAGAATATATGGTGTGGGAGGCAAGTTGTTAGAAGCAGTGAAAATTTTTTATCGAGGATGAAAGGCATGTGTACGTGAAGGAAGAGAGGAAAGTGATTGGTTCTCAGTGAATGTAGGTTTGCGGCAGAGGTGTGTGATGTCTCCATGGTTGTTTAATTTGTTTATGGATGGGGTTGTTAGGGAAGTGAATGCAAGAGTTTTGGAAAGAGGGGCAAGTATGAAGTCTGTTGTGGATGAGAGAGCTTGAGAAGTGAGTCAGTTGTTGTTCGCTGATGATACAGCGCTGGTGGCTGATTCATGTGAGAAACTGCAGAAGCTGGTGACTGAGTTTGGTAAAGTGTGTGAAAGAAGAAAGTTAAGAGTAAATGTGAATAAGAGCAAGGTTATTAGGTACAGTAGGGTTGAGGGTCAAGTCAATTGGGAGGTAAGTTTGAATGGAGAAAAACTGGAGGAAGTAAAGTGTTTTAGATATCTGGGAGTGGATCTGGCAGCGGATGGAACCATGGAAGCGGAAGTGAATCATAGGGTGGGGGAGGGGGCGAAAATCCTGGCAGCCTTGAAGAATGTGTGGAAGTCGAGAACATTATCTCGGTAAGCAAAAATGGGTATGTTTGAAGGAATAGTGGTTCCAACAATGTTTTATGGTTGCGAGTTGTGCGCAGGAGGGTGGATGTGCTGGAAATGAGATGTTTGAAGACAATGTTTGGTGTGAGGTGGTTTGATCGAGTAAGTAATGTAAGGGTAAGAGAGATGTGTGGAAATAAAAAGAGCATGGTTGAGAGAGCAGAAGAGGGTGTTTTGAAATGGTTTCGGCACATGGAGAGAATGAGTGAGGAAAGATTGACCAAGAGGATATACGTGTCGGAGGTGGAGGGAACGAGGAGAAGTGGGAGACCAAATTGGAGGTGGAAAGATGGAGTGAAAAAGATTTTGAGTGATCGGGGCCTAAACATGCAGGAGGGTGGAAGGTGGGCAAGGAATAGAGTGAATTGGATCGATGTGGTATACCGGGGTTGACGTATTGTCAGTGGATTGAATCAGGGCATGTGAAGCGTATGGGGTAAACCATGGAAAGTTTTGTGGGGCCTGGATGTGGAAAGGGAGCTTTGGTTTCGAGCATTATTGCATGACAGCTTGAGACTGAGTGTGAACGAATGGGGCCTTTGTTGTCTTTTCCTAGCGCCACCTCGCACACATGAGGGGGGAGGGGGATGGTATTCCATGTGTGGCGAGGTGGCGATAGGAATGAATAAAGGCAGACCGTGTGAATTTTGTGCATGGGTATTGTGTATGTGTCTGTGTGTGTGTATATATATATGTACATGGAGATATATAGGTATGTATATTTGCGTGTATGGACGTGTATGTATATACATGTGTATGGGGGTGGGTTGGGCCATTTCTTTCGTCTGTTTCCTTGCGCTACCTCGCAAACGCGGGAGACAGCGACAAAGGAAAATAGATAAAAAAATAAATAAATATATATATATATATATATATATATATATATATATATATATATATATATATATATATATATATATATATTTATATATATATATATATATATATATATATACATATATATATATATATATATATATATATATATATATATATATATATATATATATATATATATATATATGTATATATATATATATATATATATATATATATATATATATATATATATATATATATATATATATATATATATATATATATATATATACATATATATATATATATATATATATATATATATATATATATATATATATATATATATATATATATATATATATATATATGATTTGGTAAACAGAGAAGAGGTAGTGAAAGCTTTGCGGAAGATGAAAGCCGGCAAGGCAGCAGGTTTGGATGGTATTGCAGTGGAATTTATTAAAAAAGGGGGTGACTGTATTGTTGACTGGTTGGTAAGGTTATTTAATGTATGTATGACTCATGGTGAGGTGCCTGAGGATTGGCGGAATGCTTGCATAGTGCCATTGTACAAAGGCAAAGCGGATAAGAGTGAGTGCTCAAATTACAGAGGTATAAGTTTGTTGAGTATTCCTGGTAAATTATATGGGAGGGTATTGATTGAGAGGGTGAAGGCATGTACAGAGCATCAGATTGGGGAAGAGCAGTGTGGTTTCAGAAGTGGTAGAGGATGTGTGGATCAGGTGTTTGCTTTGAAGAATGTATGTGAGAAATACTTAGAAAAGCATGTGGATTTGTATGTAGCATTTATGGATCTGGAGAAGGCATATGATAGAGTTGATAGAGATGCTCTGTGGAAGGTATTAAGAATATATGGTGTGGGAGGAAAGTTGTTAGAAGCAGTGAAAAGTTTTTGTCGAGGATGTAAGGCATGTGTACGTGTAGGAAGAGAGGAAAGTGATTGGTTCTCAGTGAATGTAGGTTTGCGGCAGGGGTGTGTGATGTCTCCATGGTTGTTTAATTTGTTTATGGATGGGGTTGTTAGGGAGGTAAATGCAAGAGTTTTGGATAGAGGGGCAAGTATGAAGTCTGTTGGGGATGAGAGAGCTTGGGAAGTGAGTCAGTTGTTGTTCGCTGATGATACAGCGCTGGTGGCTGATTCATGTGAGAAACTGCAGAAGCTGGTGACTGAGTTTGGTAAAGTGTGTGGAAGAAGAAAGTTAAGAGTAAATGTGAATAAGAGCAAGGTTATTAGGTACAGTAGGGTTGAGGGTCAAGTCAATTGGGAGGTGAGTTTGAATGGAGAAAAACTGGAGGAAGTGAAGTGCTTTAGATATCTGGGAGTGGATCTGGCAGCGGATGGAACCATGGAAGCGGAAGTGGATCATAGGGTGGGGGAGGGGGCGAAAATTCTGGGGGCCTTGAAGAATGTGTGGAAGTCGAGAACATTACCTCGGAAAGCAAAAATGGGTATGTTTGAAGGAATAGTGGTTCCAACAATGTTGTATGGTTGCGAGGCGTGGGCTATGGATAGAGTTGTGCGCAGGAGGATGGATGTGCTGGAAATGAGATGTTTGAGGACAATGTGTGGTGTGAGGTGGTTTGATCGAGTGAGTAACGTAAGGGTAAGAGAGATGTGTGGAAATAAAAAGAGCGTGGTTAAGAGAGCAGAAGAGGGTGTTTTGAAGTGGTTTGGGCACATGGAGAGAATGAGTGAGGAAAGATTGACCAAGAGGATATATGTGTCGGAGGTGGAGGGAACGAGGAGAAGAGGGAGACCAAATTGGAGGTGGAAAGATGGAGTGAAAAAGATTTTGTGTGATCGGGGCCTGAACATGCAGGAGGGTGAAAGGAGGGCAAGGAATAGAGTGAATTGGATCGATGTGGTATACCGGGGTTGGCGTGCTGTCAGTGGATTGAATCAAGGCATGTGAAGCGTCTGGGGTAAACCATGGAAAGCTGTGTAGGTATGTATATTTGCGTGTGTGGACGTATGTATATACATGTGTATGGGGGGGTGTTGGGCCATTTCTTTTGTCTGTTTCCTTGCGCTACCTCGAAAACGCGGGAGATAGCGACAAAGTATAATAAAAAAAAAATAATAATAATATATATATATATATATATATATATATATATATATATATATATATATATATATATATATATATATATATATTATCCCTGGGAATAGGGGTGAAAGAATACTTCCCACGTATTCCCTGCGCGTCGTAGAAGGCGACTAAAAGGGGAGGGAGCGGGGACCTAGAAATCCTACTCTCTCGTTTTTGATTTTCCAAAAGAAGGAACAGAGAACGGGGCTAAGTAAGAATATTCCCTCAAAGGCTCAGTCCTCTGTCCTTAACGCTACCTCTCTAACACGGGAAATGGCGAATAGTATGAAATACAATAAGAAATATACATATATATATATATATATATATATATATATATATATATATATATATATATATATATATATATATATATATTTTTTTTTTTTTTTTTTTTTTTTTTTTCAAACTATTCGCCATTTCCCGCATTAGCGAGGTAGAGTTAAGAACAGAGGACTGGGCCTTTTTCGGAATATCCTCATCTGGCCCCCTCTGTTCCTTCTTTTGGAAAATTAAAAAAAAAAAAAACGAGAGGGGAGGATTTCCAGCCCCCCGCTCCCTCCCCTTTTAGTCGCCTTCTACGACACGCAGGGAATACGTGGGAAGTATTCTTAATCCCCTATCCCCAGGGATAATATATATATATATATATATATATATATATATATATATATATATATATATATATATATATATATATATATATATATATATATATATATATATATATATATATATATATATATATATATATATATATATACAACAGACTGCATACGTGCCCCTCTTTCTAAAACCTTGCATTCAGAAGGAGAAGTGGGAGACCAAATTTGAGGTGGAAAGATGGAGTGAAAAAGATTTTGAGTGATCGGGGCCTGAACATGCAGGAGGGTGAAAGGCGTGCAAGGAATAGAGTGGATTGGAACGATATGGTATACAGGGTTCGACGTGCTGTCAATGGATTGAACTAGGGCATGTGAAGCGTCTAGGATAAACCATGGAAAGTTGTGTGGGGCCTGGATGTGGAAAGGGAGCTGTGGTTTCGGTGCATTATGACATGACAGCTAGAGACTGAGTGTGAACGAATGTGGCCTTTGATGTCTTTTTCTAGCGCTACCTCGCACACATGAGGGGGGAGGGGGTTGTTATTCCATGTGTGGCGGGGTGGCGATGGGAATAAATGAAGGCAGACAGTATAAATTATGTACATGTGTATATATGTATATGTCTGTGTGTGTATATATAGGTGTACATTGAGATGTATAGGTATGTATATTTGCGTGTGTGGACTTGTATGTATATGCATGTGTATGTGGGTGGGTTTGTTTCGTCTGTTTCCTTGCGCTACCACTAACGCGGGTGACAGCGACAAAGCAAAATAAAAAAAAAAAAAAAATAAAAAAAAGATATATATATATATATATATATATATATATATATATATATATATATATATATATATATATATATATATATATATATATATATATATATATATACGACTTAACCCTCTTAATATGGTGACTAAACTCTGTTGAGAATGATGACTAAAGCCATCATGGTGAAAGGTTGAGTCATCGTGTCAAGAGTTAAAGCCATCGCACTCAAAGGCTTAAGTCGGTATGAAGAGGTTAAATTGTCATAGTTGATGGCTTAAACGATCATTCTTGTGGTTACTCATCCCTGAATGATACAGAAGCAAAGTGCAAACGTGGTTGCATATTGTGTGGGCCTCCGTGGTGTTAGTTGTAATTAGCCTTGCCGACCACAGCACATGAACGGGCCCAGCTAGGGTCTGGAGAGCATGGGTTTGAATCCTAGTCTGGACGGTTGGCCTGCAGTTCATCGAGCTGTTCATTCTACCCTACTGCTCTGGAGTTGGTCGATGTATATATATATATATATATATATGTATATATATATATATATATATATATATATATATATATATATATATATATATATATATATATATATATATATATATATATATTTTGTTAGGGATCACAATTTTGCGCGTGATCAAGTCTATTCCTATGAGTCCACGGGGAAATGAAACACGATAAGTCCTCAAGTGCACTTCCGTGTAATTATCACATCATCAGGGGAGACACAAGAGAGAAATATAACAGTCAGTTGATATACAACGAAGAGACGTAGCTAGGACGCCATATGGTAAACATGCGACTGTCCAAGATTGTCTTGGGCAATCGCATATTTACCATATGGATGAGAAGGCTTGGGAAGTGAGTCAGTTATTGTTCGCTGATGATACAGCGTTGGTGGCGGATTCGGGTGAGAAACAGCAGAAGCTGGTGACTTAGTATGGAAAAGTGTGAGAAAGAAGAAAGCTAAGAGTAAATGTGAATAAGAGCAAGGTTATTAGGTACAGTAGGGTTGAGGGACAAATCAGTTGGGAGGTAAGTTTGAATGGAGAATAACTGGAGGAAGTGAAGTGTTTTAGATATCTGGGAGTGGATTTGGCAGCGGATAGATCCATGGAAGCGGAAGTGAGTCACAGGGTGGGGGAGGGGGCGAAGGAGCATTGAAGAATGTGTGGAAGACGAGAACATTATCTCGGAAAGCAAAAATGGGTATGTTTGAAGGAATAGTGGTTCCAACAATGGTATATGGCTGCGAAGCGTGGGTTATAGATAAGGTTGTGCGGAGGAGGGTGGATGTGTTGGAAATGAGATATTTGAGGACAATATGTGGTGTGATTTGGTTTGATCGATAAGTAATGAAAGGGTAAGAGAGATGTGTGGAAATAAAAAGAGGCCGTATTGAAATGGTTCGGTGACGTGGAGAGAATGAGTGAGGAAAGATTGACTAAGAGGATACAAGTGTCAGAGGTGGAGGGAATGAGGAGAAGTGGGAGACCAAATTGGAGATGGAAGGATGGAGTGAAAAAGATTTTGAGCGATCGGGGCTTGAACATGCAGGAGGGTGGAAGGTGTGCAAGTAATAGAGTGAATTGGAACGATGTGGTATACCGGGGTCGACGTGCTGTCAATGGATTGAACCAGGGCATGTGAAGCGTCTGGAAAGTTCTGTGGGGCCTGGACGTGGAAAGGGAGCTGTGATTTCGGTACATTATACATGACAGCTAGAGACTGAGTGTGAGCGAATGTGGCCTTTGTCGTCTCTTCCTAGCGCTACCTCGCGCGCGTGCGGGGAGAGCGGGGTGTTATTTCATGTGTGGCGGGGTGGCGACGGGAATGAATAAAGGCAGCAAGTATGAACTATGTACATGTGTATATATGTATATGTCTGTGTATGTATATATGTATGTATACGTAAATGTATAGGTATGTAAATGTGCATTTGTAGACGTGTATGTATATACATGTGTATGTGGGTGGGTTGGGTCATTCTTTCGTCTGTTTCCTTGCGCTACCTCGCTAACGCGGGACTCAGCGACAAGTATAATAAAAAAATATAAGTAAATATATATATAGATATATATATATATATATATATATATATATATATATATATATATATATATATATATATATATATATATATATATATATATATATATATATTCTTTCTTTCTCTCATACTATTCGCCATTTCCCGCATTAGCGAGGTAGCGTTAAGAACAGAGGACTGGGCCTTTGAGGGAGTATCCTCATCTAGCCCCCTTCTCTGTTCCTTCTTTGGGAAAAAAAAAAAAACAAGAGGGGAGGATTTCCAGCCCCCCGCTCCCTTCCCTTTTAGTCGCCTTCTACGACACGCAGGGAATACGTGGGAAGTATTCTTTCTCCCCTATCCCCAGGGATAATATATATATATATATATATGTATATATATATATATATATATATATATATATATATATATATATATATATATATATAGCAATACTCCTGAAACAGGAGTTGTGGGAGTATGTGATAGAATGCAAGAAAGTAAATTCTCGATTAATATGGGTAAAACTGAAAGTTGATGGAGAGAGGTGGGTGATTATTGGTGCATATGCACCTGGGCATGAGAAGAAAGATCATGAGAGGCAAGTGTTTTGGGAGCAGCTAAATGAGTGTGTTAGCGGTTTTGATGCACGAGACCGGGTTATAGTGATGGGTGATTTGAATGCAAAGGTGAGTAATGTGGCAGTTGAGGGAATAATTGGTATGCATGGGGTGTTCAGTGTTGTAAATGGAAATGGTGAAGAGCTTGTAGATTTATGTGCTGAAAAAGGACTGATGATTGGGAATACCTGGTTTAAAAAGCGAGATATACATAAGTATACTTATGTAAGTAGGAGAGATGGCCAGAGAGCGTTATTGGATTACGTGTTAATTGACAGGCGCGCGAAAGAGAGACTTTTGGATGTTAATGTGCTGAGAGGTGCAACTGGAGGGATGTCTGATCATTATCTTGTGGAGGCTAAGGTGAAGATTAGTATGGGTTTTCAGAAAAGAGGAGTGAATGTTGGGGTGAAGAAGGTGGTGAGAGTAAGTGAGCTTGGGAAGGAGACCTGTGTGGGGAAGTACCAGGAGAGACTGTGTACAGAATGGAAAAAGGTGAGAACAATGGAAGTAAGGGGAGTGGGGGAGGAATGGGATGTATTTAGGGAATCAGTGATGGATTGCGCAAAAGATGCTTGTGGCATGAGAAGAGTGGGAGGTGGGCTGTTTAGAAAGGGTAGTGAGTGGTGGGATGAAGAAGTAAGAGTATTAGTGAAAGAGAAGAGAGAGGCATTTGGACGATTTTTGCAGGGAAAAAATGCAATTGAGTGGGAGAAGTATAAAAGAAAGAGACAGGAGGTCAAGAGAAAGGTGCAAGAGGTGAAAAAAAAGGGCAAATGAGAGTTGGGGTGAGAGACTATCAGTAAATTTTAGGGAGAATAAAAAGATGTTCTGGAAGGAGGTAAATAAGGTGCGTAAGACAAGGGAGCAAATGGGAACTTCAGTGAAGGGCGCAAATGGGGAGGTGATAACAAGTACTGGTGATGTGAGAAGGAGATGGAATGAGTATTTTGAAGGTTTGTTGAATGTGTCTGATGACAGAGTGGCAGATATAGGGTGTTTTGGTCGAGGTGGTGTGCAAAGTGAGAGGGTTAGGGAAAATGATTTGGTAAACAGAGAAGAGGTAGTAAAAGCTTTGCGGAAGATGAAAGCCGGCAAGGCAGCAGGTTTGGATGGTATTGCAGTGGAATTTATTAAAAAAGGGGGTGACTGTATTGTTGACTGGTTGGTAAGGTTATTTAATGTATGTATGACTCATGGTGAGGTGCCTGAGGATTGGCGGAATGCGTGCATAGTGCCATTGTACAAAGGCAAAGGGGATAAGAGTGAGTGCTCAAATTACAGAGGTATAAGTTTGTTGAGTATTCCTGGTAAATTATATGGGAGGGTATTGATCGAGAGGGTGAAGGCATGTACAGAGCATCAGATTGGGGAAGAGCAGTGCTGGTTTCAGAAGTGGTAGAGGATGTGTGGATCAGGTGTTTGCTTTGAAGAATGTATGTGAGAAATACTTAGAAAAGCAAATGGATTTGTATGTAGCATTTATGGATCTGGAGAAGGCATATGATAGAGTTGATAGAGATGCTCTGTGGAAGGTATTAAGAATATATGGTGTGGGAGGCAAGTTGTTAGAAGCAGTGAAAAGTTTTTATCGAGGATGTAAGGCATGTGTACGTGTAGGAAGAGAGGAAAGTGATTGGTTCTCAGTGAATGTAGGTTTGCGGCAGGGGTGTGTGATGTCTCCATGGTTGTTTAATTTGTTTATGGATGGGGTTGTAAGGGAGGTAAATGCAAGAGTCTTGGAAAGAGGGGCAAGTATGAAGTCTGTTGGGGATGAGAGAGCTTGGGAAGTGAGTCAGTTGTTGTTCGCTGATGATACAGCGCTGGTGGCTGATTCATGTGAGAAACTGCAGAAGCTGGTGACTGAGTTTGGTAAAGTGTGTGGAAGAAGAAAGTTAAGAGTAAATGTGAATAAGAGCAAGGTTATTAGGTACAGTAGGGTGAGGGTCAAGTCAATTGGGAGGTGAGTTTGAATGGAGAAAAACTGGAGGAAGTGAAGTGTTTTAGATATCTGGGAGTGGATCTGGCAGCGGATGGAACCATGGAAGCGGAAGTGGATCATAGGGTGGGGGAGGGGGCGAAAATTCTGGGAGCCTTGAAGAATGTGTGGAAGTCGAGAACATTATCTCGGAAAGCAAAAATGGGTATGTTTGAAGGAATAGTGGTTCCAACAATGTTGTATGGTTGCGAGGCGTGGGCTATGGATAGAGATGTGCGCAGGAGGATGGATGTGCTGGAAATGAGATGTTTGAGGACAATGTGTGGTGTGAGGTGGTTTGATCGAGTAAGTAACGTAAGGGTAAGAGAGATGTGTGGAAATAAAAAGAGCGTGGTTGAGAGAGCAGAAGAGGGTGTTTTGAAATGGTTTGGGCACATGGAGAGAATGAGTGAGGAAAGATTGACCAAGAGGATATATGTGTCGGAGGTGGAGGGAACGAGGAGAAGAGGGAGACCAAATTGGAGGTGGAAAGATGGAGTGAAAAAGATTTTGTGTGATCGGGGCCTGAACATGCAGGAGGGTGAAAGGAGGGCAAGGAATAGAGTGAATTGGAGTCGATGTGGTATACAGGGGTTGACGTGCTGTCAGTGGATTGAATCAAGGCATGTGAAGCGTCTGGGGTAAACCATGGAAAGCTGTGTAGGTATGTATATTTGCGTGTGTGGACGTATGTATGTACATGTGTATGGGGGGGGGGGGTTGGGCCATTTCTTTCGTCTGTTTCCTTGCGCTACCTCGCAAACGCGGGAGACAGCGACAAACTATAAAAAAAAAAAAAAAAAAATAATATATATATATATATATATATATATATATATATATATATATATATATATATATATATATATATATATATATTATCCCTGGGAATAGGGGTGAAAGAATACTTCCCACGTATTCCCTGCGCGTCGTAGAAGGCGACTAAAAGGGGAGGGAGCGGGGACCTAGAAATCCTACTCTCTCGTTTTTGATTTTCCAAAAGAAGGAACAGAGAACGGGGCTAAGTAAGAATATTCCCTCAAAGGCTCAGTCCTCTGTCCTTAACGCTACCTCTCTAACACGGGAAATGGCGAATAGTATGAAATACAATAAGAAATATACATATATATATATATATATATATATATATATATATATATATATATATATATATATATATATATATATATATATTTTTTTTTTTTTTTTTTTTTTTTTTTTTCAAACTATTCGCCATTTCCCGCATTAGCGAGGTAGAGTTAAGAACAGAGGACTGGGCCTTTTTCGGAATATCCTCATCTGGCCCCCTCTGTTCCTTCTTTTGGAAAATTAAAAAAAAAAAAACGAGAGGGGAGGATTTCCAGCCCCCCGCTCCCTCCCCTTTTAGTCGCCTTCTACGACACGCAGGGAATACGTGGGAAGTATTCTTAATCCCCTATCCCCAGGGATAATATATATATATATATATATATATATATATATATATATATATATATATATATATATATATATATATATATATATATATATATATATATATATATATATATATATATATATATATATATATATATATATACAACAGACTGCATACGTGCCCCTCTTTCTAAAACCTTGCATTCAGAAGGAGAAGTGGGAGACCAAATTTGAGGTGGAAAGATGGAGTGAAAAAGATTTTGAGTGATCGGGGCCTGAACATGCAGGAGGGTGAAAGGCGTGCAAGGAATAGAGTGGATTGGAACGATATGGTATACAGGGTTCGACGTGCTGTCAATGGATTGAACTAGGGCATGTGAAGCGTCTAGGATAAACCATGGAAAGTTGTGTGGGGCCTGGATGTGGAAAGGGAGCTGTGGTTTCGGTGCATTATGACATGACAGCTAGAGACTGAGTGTGAACGAATGTGGCCTTTGATGTCTTTTTCTAGCGCTACCTCGCACACATGAGGGGGGAGGGGGTTGTTATTCCATGTGTGGCGGGGTGGCGATGGGAATAAATGAAGGCAGACAGTATAAATTATGTACATGTGTATATATGTATATGTCTGTGTGTGTATATATAGGTGTACATTGAGATGTATAGGTATGTATATTTGCGTGTGTGGACTTGTATGTATATGCATGTGTATGTGGGTGGGTTTGTTTCGTCTGTTTCCTTGCGCTACCACTAACGCGGGTGACAGCGACAAAGCAAAATAAAAAAAAAAAAAAAATAAAAAAAAGATATATATATATATATATATATATATATATATATATATATATATATATATATATATATATATATATATATATATATATATATATATATATACGACTTAACCCTCTTAATATGGTGACTAAACTCTGTTGAGAATGATGACTAAAGCCATCATGGTGAAAGGTTGAGTCATCGTGTCAAGAGTTAAAGCCATCGCACTCAAAGGCTTAAGTCGGTATGAAGAGGTTAAATTGTCATAGTTGATGGCTTAAACGATCATTCTTGTGGTTACTCATCCCTGAATGATACAGAAGCAAAGTGCAAACGTGGTTGCATATTGTGTGGGCCTCCGTGGTGTTAGTTGTAATTAGCCTTGCCGACCACAGCACATGAACGGGCCCAGCTAGGGTCTGGAGAGCATGGGTTTGAATCCTAGTCTGGACGGTTGGCCTGCAGTTCATCGAGCTGTTCATTCTACCCTACTGCTCTGGAGTTGGTCGATGTATATATATATATATATATATATGTATATATATATATATATATATATATATATATATATATATATATATATATATATATATATATATATATATATATATATATATATTTTGTTAGGGATCACAATTTTGCGCGTGATCAAGTCTATTCCTATGAGTCCACGGGGAAATGAAACACGATAAGTCCTCAAGTGCACTTCCGTGTAATTATCGCATCATCAGGGGAGACACAAGAGAGAAATATAACAGTCAGTTGATATACAACGAAGAGACGTAGCTAGGACGCCATATGGTAAACATGCGACTGTCCAAGATTGTCTTGGGCAATCGCATATTTACCATATGGATGAGAAGGCTTGGGAAGTGAGTCAGTTATTGTTCGCTGATGATACAGCGTTGGTGGCGGATTCGGGTGAGAAACTGCAGAAGCTGGTGACTTAGTATGGAAAAGTGTGAGAAAGAAGAAAGCTAAGAGTAAATGTGAATAAGAGCAAGGTTATTAGGTACAGTAGGGTTGAGGGACAAATCAGTTGGGAGGTAAGTTTGAATGGAGAATAACTGGAGGAAGTGAAGTGTTTTAGATATCTGGGAGTGGATTTGGCAGCGGATAGAACCATGGAAGCGGAAGTGAGTCACAGGGTGGGGGAGGGGGCGAAGGAGCATTGAAGAATGTGTGGAAGACGAGAACATTATCTCGGAAAGCAAAAATGGGTATGTTTGAAGGAATAGTGGTTCCAACAATGGTATATGGCTGCGAAGCGTGGGTTATAGATAAGGTTGTGCGGAGGAGGGTGGATGTGTTGGAAGTGAGATATTTGAGGACAATATGTGGTCTGATTTGGTTTGATCGATAAGTAATGAAAGGGTAAGAGAGATGTGTGGAAATAAAAAGAGGCCGTATTGAAATGGTTCGGTGACGTGGAGAGAATGAGTGAGGAAAGATTGACTAAGAGGATACAAGTGTCAGAGGTGGAGGGAATGAGGAGAAGTGGGAGACCAAATTGGAGATGGAAGGATGGAGTGAAAAAGATTTTGAGCGATCGGGGCTTGAACATGCAGGAGGGTGGAAGGTGTGCAAGTAATAGAGTGAATTGGAACGATGTGGTATACCGGGGTCGACGTGCTGTCAATGGATTGAACCAGGGCATGTGAAGCGTCTGGAAAGTTCTGTGGGGCCTGGACGTGGAAAGGGAGCTGTGATTTCGGTACATTATACATGACAGCTAGAGACTGAGTGTGAGCGAATGTGGCCTTTGTCGTCTCTTCCTAGCGCTACCTCGCGCGCGTGCGGGGAGAGCGGGGTGTTATTTCATGTGTGGCGGGGTGGCGACGGGAATGAATAAAGGCAGCAAGTATGAACTATGTACATGTGTATATATGTATATGTCTGTGTATGTATATATGTATGTATACGTAAATGTATAGGTATGTAAATGTGCATTTGTAGACGTGTATGTATATACATGTGTATGTGGGTGGGTTGGGTCATTCTTTCGTCTGTTTCCTTGCGCTACCTCGCTAACGCGGGACTCAGCGACAAGTATAATAAAAAAATATAAGTAAATATATATATAGATATATATATATATATATATATATATATATATATATATATATATATATATATATATATATATATATATATATATATATATATATATATATTCTTTCTTTCTCTCATACTATTCGCCATTTCCCGCATTAGCGAGGTAGCGTTAAGAACAGAGGACTGGGCCTTTGAGGGAGTATCCTCATCTAGCCCCCTTCTCTGTTCCTTCTTTGGGAAAAAAAAAAAAACAAGAGGGGAGGATTTCCAGCCCCCCGCTCCCTTCCCTTTTAGTCGCCTTCTACGACACGCAGGGAATACGTGGGAAGTATTCTTTCTCCCCTATCCCCAGGGATAATATATATATATATATATATGTATATATATATATATATATATATATATATATATATATATATATATATATATATATAGCAATACTCCTGAAACAGGAGTTGTGGGAGTATGTGATAGAATGCAAGAAAGTAAATTCTCGATTAATATGGGTAAAACTGAAAGTTGATGGAGAGAGGTGGGTGATTATTGGTGCATATGCACCTGGGCATGAGAAGAAAGATCATGAGAGGCAAGTGTTTTGGGAGCAGCTAAATGAGTGTGTTAGCGGTTTTGATGCACGAGACCGGGTTATAGTGATGGGTGATTTGAATGCAAAGGTGAGTAATGTGGCAGTTGAGGGAATAATTGGTATGCATGGGGTGTTCAGTGTTGTAAATGGAAATGGTGAAGAGCTTGTAGATTTATGTGCTGAAAAAGGACTGATGATTGGGAATACCTGGTTTAAAAAGCGAGATATACATAAGTATACTTATGTAAGTAGGAGAGATGGCCAGAGAGCGTTATTGGATTACGTGTTAATTGACAGGCGCGCGAAAGAGAGACTTTTGGATGTTAATGTGCTGAGAGGTGCAACTGGAGGGATGTCTGATCATTATCTTGTGGAGGCTAAGGTGAAGATTAGTATGGGTTTTCAGAAAAGAGGAGTGAATGTTGGGGTGAAGAAGGTGGTGAGAGTAAGTGAGCTTGGGAAGGAGACCTGTGTGGGGAAGTACCAGGAGAGACTGTGTACAGAATGGAAAAAGGTGAGAACAATGGAAGTAAGGGGAGTGGGGGAGGAATGGGATGTATTTAGGGAATCAGTGATGGATTGCGCAAAAGATGCTTGTGGCATGAGAAGAGTGGGAGGTGGGCTGTTTAGAAAGGGTAGTGAGTGGTGGGATGAAGAAGTAAGAGTATTAGTGAAAGAGAAGAGAGAGGCATTTGGACGATTTTTGCAGGGAAAAAATGCAATTGAGTGGGAGAAGTATAAAAGAAAGAGACAGGAGGTCAAGAGAAAGGTGCAAGAGGTGAAAAAAAAGGGCAAATGAGAGTTGGGGTGAGAGACTATCAGTAAATTTTAGGGAGAATAAAAAGATGTTCTGGAAGGAGGTAAATAGGGTGCGTAAGACAAGGGAGCAAATGGGAACTTCAGTGAAGGGCGCAAATGGGGAGGTGATAACAAGTAGCGGTGATGTGAGAAGGAGATGGAATGAGTATTTTGAAGGTTTGTTGAATGTGTCTGATGACAGAGTGGCAGATATAGGGTGTTTTGGTCGAGGTGGTGTGCAAAGTGAGAGGGTTAGGGAAAATGATTTGGTAAACAGAGAAGAGGTAGTAAAAGCTTTGCGGAAGATGAAAGCCGGCAAGGCAGCAGGTTTGGATGGTATTGCAGTGGAATTTATTAAAAAAGGGGGTGACTGTATTGTTGACTGGTTGGTAAGGTTATTTAATGTATGTATGACTCATGGTGAGGTGCCTGATGATTGGCGGAATGCGTGCATAGTGCCATTGTACAAAGGCAAAGGGGATAAGAGTGAGTGCTCAAATTACAGAGGTATAAGTTTGTTGAGTATTCCTGGTAAATTATATGGGAGGGTATTGATCGAGAGGGTGAAGGCATGTACAGAGCATCAGATTGGGGAAGAGCAGTGCGGTTTCAGAAGTGGTAGAGGATGTGTGGATCAGGTGTTTGCTTTGAAGAATGTATGTGAGAAATACTTAGAAAAGCAAATGGATTTGTATGTAGCATTTATGGATCTGGAGAAGGCATATGATAGAGTTGATAGAGATGCTCTGTGGAAGGTATTAAGAATATATGGTGTGGGAGGCAAGTTGTTAGAAGCAGTGAAAAGTTTTTATCGAGGATGTAAGGCATGTGTACGTGTAGGAAGAGAGGAAAGTGATTGGTTCTCAGTGAATGTAGGTTTGCGGCAGGGGTGTGTGATGTCTCCATGGTTGTTTAATTTGTTTATGGATGGGGTTGTAAGGGAGGTAAATGCAAGAGTCCTGGAAAGAGGGGCAAGTATGAAGTCTGTTGGGGATGAGAGAGCTTGGGAAGTGAGTCAGTTGTTGTTCGCTGATGATACAGCGCTGGTGGCTGATTCATGTGAGAAACTGCAGAAGCTGGTGACTGAGTTTGGTAAAGTGTGTGGAAGAAGAAAGTTGAGAGTAAATGTGAATAAGAGCAAGGTTATTAGGTACAGTAGGGGTGAGGGTCAAGTCAATTGGGAGGTGAGTTTGAATGGAGAAAAACTGGAGGAAGTGAAGTGTTTTAGATATCTGGGAGTGGATCTGTCAGCGGATGGAACCATGGAAGCGGAAGTGGATCATAGGGTGGGGGAGGGGGCGAAAATTTTGGGAGCCTTGAAAAATGTGTGGAAGTCGAGAACATTATCTCGGAAAGCGAAAATGGGTATGTTTGAGGGAATAGTGGTTCCAACAATGTTGTATGGTTGCGAGGCGTGGGCTATGGATAGAGATGTGCGCAGGAGGATGGATGTGCTGGAAATGAGATGTTTGAGGACAATGTGTGGTGTGAGGTGGTTTGATCGAGTAAGTAACGTAAGGGTAAGAGAGATGTGTGGAAATAAAAAGAGCGTGGTTGAGAGAGCAGAAGAGGGTGTTTTGAAATGGTTTGGGCACATGGAGAGAATGAGTGAGGAGAGATTGACCAAGAGGATATATGTGTCGGAGGTGGAGGGAACGAGGAGAAGAGGGAGACCAAATTGGAGGTGGAAAGATGGAGTGAAAAAGATTTTGTGTGATCGGGGCCTGAACATGCAGGAGGGTGAAAGGAGGGCAAGGAATAGAGTGAATTGGAGTCATGTGGTATACAGGGGTTGACGTGCTGTCAGTGGATTGAATCAAGGCATGTGAAGCGTCTGGGGTAAACCATGGAAAGCTGTGTAGGTATGTATATTTGCGTGTGTGGACGTGTGTATGTACATGTGTATGGGGGGGGGGGGGTTGGGCCATTTCTTTCGTCTGTTTCCTTGCGCTACCTCGCAAACGCGGGTGACAGCGACAAAGTATAAAAAAAAAAAAAAAAAAAAAAAAATATATATATGTATATATATATATATATATATATATATATATATATATATATATATATATATATATATATATATATATATATATATATATATATATATATATATATATATATTTTTTTTTTTTGCTTTGTCGCTGTCTCCCGCGTTTGCGAGGTAGCGCAAGGAAACAGACGAAAGAAATGGCCCAACCCACCCCCATACACATGTATATACATACGTCCACACACGCAAATATACATACCTACACAGCTTTCCATGGTTTACCCCAGAGGCTTCACATGCCCTGATTTAATCCACCGACAGCACGTCAACCCCGGTATACCACATCGCTCCAATTCACTCTATTCCTTGCCCTCCTTTCACCCTCCTGCATGTTCAGGCCCCGATCACACAAAATCTTCTTCACTCCATCTTTCCACCTCCAATTTGGTCTCCCTCTTCTCCTCGTTCCCTCCACCTCCGACACATATATCCTCTTGGTCAATCTTTCCTCACTCATTCTCTCCATGTGCCCAAACCATTTCAAAACACCCTCTTCTGCTCTCTCAACCACGCTCTTTTTATTTCCACACATCTCTCTTACCCTTACGTTACTTAATTGATCAAACCACCTCACACCACACATTGTCCTCAAACATCTCATTTCCAGCACATCCATCCTCCTGCGCACCACTCTATCCATAGCCCACGCCTCGTAACCATACAACATTGTTGGAACAACTATTCCTTCAAACATACCCATTTTTGCTTTCCGAGATAATGTTCTCGACTTCCACACATTCTTCAAGGCTCCCAGAATTTTCGCCCCCTCCCCCACCCTATGATCCACTTCCGCTTCCATGGTTCCATCCGCTGCCAGATCCACTCCCAGATATCTAAAACACTTCACTTCCTCCAGTTTTTCTCCATTCAAACTCACCTCCCAATTGACTTGACCCTCAACCCTACTGTACCTAATAACCTAATATATATATATATATATATATATATATATCATCCCTTTGCGCAAGAAGCAGCGAATATGTATAAAAAAATGACATTAACTGCACTTACCCGTGCGGTCTTTTCTAATATGAAAAGAAAATGTACCTTTGGTTATTTCCTTCCAGGTAAACACGAGGAAAAAAAAGAAATGCAGTGTCACTAGTCCAGGGATGGAAGATAATGATATTCTCGTACATCTGTCACAGGAGAAGAGCGATTTTTCTGTTTTGTACGGTAGTCCAGGTCGCAGTGTCTTTCCATGTAGTTAGTCAACTTCTCTTCTTATGAGGTGTTTCAGATCGTTACTAGATATGCAGGTTGGTGAGAGATGAACACCGTATGGAATGTCAGTATTTAGAAGTGTCTCCAAATGAACTAGTTAGCGTTACTGGTCATGAGTCAGCACGGACTCACCCGCTGTCGACTCTGCACGGGCGCGGCAGTCGGTCCACACTCATTCAAGGTATTCATTCTCCTCTAGTGGTTGGTTGTTTGGTGGGTACCTGGCTTAGGCTAGGGTGTGTGTGTGTGTGTGTGTGTGTGTGTGTGTTTGTGTGTGTGTGTGTGTGTGTGTGTGTGTGTGTGCGCGTGTGTGTGTGTGTACACAATAAAGACATTGGGCAACACAAGTGTGAAATCCTGTGCCCTGTTACTCCAATAATAGTCCCACTCACACACACACACACACACACACACACACACACACACACGCGTTTCTTTCCAGTCACAGAAGAAGCTGGACCGTTCCAAACTTTAGCACGCTGTGCCACGCCTAGAAATTTAGCTTAACATTTCCTGGGTGACAATCCACAGAAGCCTGGCACCTCCTCACATTTTAGCGTTATTAAGTACACATTTCAGCATCCCTCCCTCTCTGTTCTTCAGAACTACTTCTTAAACGTTTTGAATTTCCAGTTCCGTCCTTTATTCTCTTCCCTCTGAATCACATTTCTCGACCCATCATCTTGATATTCTTAATATCCACCGTCATCTCGATATTCTTAATATCCACCGTCATCTCGATATTCTTAGACATTCCTCCAGAATCACTTACATTTTAATGGATTTGGAATCAACTGCTTACAGTGGCATTCTTACATTCCCACTGGTGTAATCTTGACACAAGTAGTGGAGCAGCAGTCTGGTGGTCACTGGTGTTACAATGTTTACGTTGGTATAATGTTTGGTCCCACATGGTACATGTTTGTTTCTACCAGTGTTAGTGTTTCTAATTTCTCCCTTCAAAAAGAGAAACACCCGCAGGCACAGAACATAGTCCTGTCTCGCCCTGTCTCTAGTGTGAACCTGTCAGTCATACTTGTCCCAACAAAACCTTATTTTCTTAGTAGGAACAGCGATTCCCGTCGCCTCCCTGCCATTTCACAAATTTTTATGAATTTATCGTCCACTTTTGTCAACTTTATCACATTCATTTTGCAGTATCATGAATGCTGTGTGTAGACACTTATTTTTTCTAAACATTTTCCAAGGCTTACTATCAAGTGAATGTGTGTACTCATCATTCCACTCCATAAATCTGCCATATTCCTTTCTTGCGTTGTCTCATATTTTTTCTGTTCGTCTGTCATCATATGTCTTTCATCTTTTGCCTAATAACACGCCCTCCCCCCCCCTCTGTATTTTTTGCAGTGATTCATAGCACCGTTGGCATTGTCCCAACATGGTCACTGAACCCATCCAGCCGTTTAAGAACATTGCCCTCATTCAAGACACACACACACACACACACACACACACACACACACACACACACACACACATCGCATGAGAAGGCTGGTGTGCTATTCATATCTTCCCTCCAGTCGTCCCAAATGCCCCAGACTCCCTACCAGGTTCTCCTTTTTTCATGTCCGTCAAAGCTTCCTTTATTCTAAGAATTCCTCTATATTTCACTTTAGGCTCCTTACCTTTTACCATTAGTAACCATTGTAATGTCTTAGTTTTTCCTGCGTCTGTAATAGTCGGTAACCCTCATTATTATTCCTTCCGCGTTCTAAACATGTCCTCTCGGTAATCCCCTTCCATTAGCCTGGCGTCTCCTTCCTCCCTTTACATATCTTTCTGAGGTTGTTAATCGTGTCCCACATATTTCATGTTTCGTGTTAAGCTCATTCCTAGCATTCTGAATTTCCCCCAAAATCTTCATGCTTTTAAAACTCATTTTTATTTTTTTTTCGCTGCTTTATATCTATTAACGCATAATCTTTTAACGTGTGTCCTTGTTATTCTATACCCTTTTCACCATATACCTCTGTTCCTGCGCTTCTTTCATAGCTATCTATTTCTTCCCTTGTCTACAGAACCCTTCGGAAACGCGCCATTTGACGGCTCACACTGATTTCCCGTATCTCATTCACTCTTACAGACTTCAGGGAAAAAAAGCACTCAGCCTAATATGCGAAGATTCTAGAACTGTCTACGTATTTCATCTTATAGCCTTACACTTGTGAACACCGTACACGTACGTTACCCCTTCCTCTCCTTGATGTATTTCCTGATCTACTCCAGGTGTCCACCACTTGCTGCTCTGAAAATTCTGTTAATAGATTTCTTTTCATCCTAGTATCCATCAAATATGTTCTATCCTGCTCCCCACAATCAAACGAACGAAAGGGCCTTTTAAGACGATCTGTACAGCAAAAGTATTTGCATGTTTCAATTTAACTGCTGCTGGATATGTCTCAGATATTCCAATCATTTCCTATAAAAAATGCCATGAGGCTCTCTCAGTTTCCATTCTCTTTTTACTCAATCTTATCTTTGTCCTTCCCTCCGATACCAAGCTTCCCAACGTTTCTTTTCGTGTTACTCATTATATTAGTCATTTAACCCTCCTCTCCTGTGTTACCAGCTGGACCAATCCATTTGCTGCTCATCAGTTACCCCTCTGATTAAAACATTTTGAATATTGCTGGCATAGATACAAGAACAAAGGTTTAAGGACAGAAGCGATGTGATGATGTCCAAGTGGCCTGCTGGTGTGCGGCAGGGTGATGATCCTTTATGCACCCAACACACCTCGACTCACCGGTCTGTCTTTCTAGAGTTTCTCTTGAGGAATAAAGAAGATGCAAATAAGGAGAGCATGCCATCCTGTCCTTTCGGTATGATATTTACCAATGAATCAATTAATAATTCTAGTTTTAAGCAGAACAACATTTTAGATCATATCCAACGAGATTCACCTTAAGTTATTCAATTGTTAATAGCTAGGTTATGCCCGAACTTTTGAATATCAGTAGATTTTGCATAATCCATTATTATGGTAGACTTGGAACCATACGTGACGAGGTTGCAGATCAGTTCACGTTGCAATAATAACGGTTGCTAAACCTAGAAAACTGAACGAATCTATATTGTGAGGGGCTACATTAAGGAGGAAAAAAAGTGTAAAAGAAGAAGTGTTAGCAACTGCGCCTTAGCGGAGTACAGTTAGTGTGATGCTGACTGAGGCTGTTGCTCCCGAGTGTGACGACAGGTGGCGATGTACGCAACTCGTACGACTCGTTGTAAATTCTGCGTACATTTTCCTTCCATTGTGGTTTACTTGTTGTGCAGATACTGTTGTGTCTCATAGCACGGCTGTCTCCTCACTGCGCAATTTTGTGTAATTATGGTGGATTTTTTTTTCGTTCTCAAGATTTCCGCGTACAAGATGTCTTGTATAAAGTGTGTTCCTCATCCTTCGTGGTCACGTTGATGCTGGAAAACATTTGGTCGCGCAATGAGTGTGTGTTGGGTTGAAGTGTGTCACGACTGTCGTTATGTTGGGGAATAGCATGAGCGGGTGACGGGGGACGTGAGGGCAGGGACTTCTCATGTCGGGTCTGGAGGAACTTCACTTAGGAAGGAAGTGCAATGTAACCCAGAGTGCAGGCAGCAAACGGTGGGGAGCACTGCCCTTCCCTGTCACTCATGTTACTCCCTCATCCTGCCCTCACATCTCTCTCTCTCTCTCTCTCTCTCTCTCTCTCTCTCTCTCTCTCTCTCTCTCTCTCTCTCTCTCTCTCTCTCTCTCTCTCTCACACCTCCTCTTCGTTTTCTTCCCCACATCTCAACCATAACATTTCTCTGTATCATTTATCTTTATACTATTTTTCCATTTCATCTGTCTATATTGTCTCAGAACTTCAGCCTTCATATTTTCTTATCAGTCTGTCCTGTAATCTGAATCTTTCTCTTACGTATTTACATATTTTTAGATTTGTTTTCTCTTTCTCAGTCCACACCGTAGATTCCGAAAACTCACACACACCTGAAGATGACAAGACGTCTACCTTTAAACTTTTCAGTATTTCAACATCCACATCTTACCATGAAGAAATGAAGATCCGTAGATATTTCAAATCCCGAACTGTCTCTCTCTCAGTATTGAACCTTATCTCCCACGTAGAGTCTTCCTCGTCTGATGATCTCACTCCGTTCTTGTCAGCATTCATTATTAGCTATCCATTTTTTACATATCTTCCAAATTTCTTCATATTTTCCTGCTATTTCTCTGGCGTCTGAACCGTCAGCACCTCGTTTTCCACGGGCACTATCCTCACACTTCGTTACCCACCATTTTCTTTTATGATTTTCTTTCTCCTCTTATGAGGCATCGCTCCTCATGAGACTTCCATCTCTCCATCATCACAACACTTCTCGTCCCAGGATGCAGCTCTCATACTGAAGACAAATACAAAACATTATTTGAACTTTGCGTGAGGCTCATATGAGTTGATCCTAGGGCTATATATATATATATATATATATATATATATATATATATATATATTTCTTTTTTTTTTTTTTTGCTTTGTCGCTGTCTCCCGCGTTTGCGAGGTAGCGCAAGGAAACAGACGAAAGAAATGGCCCAACCCACCCCCATACACATGTATATACATACGTCCACACACGCAAATATACATACCTACACAGCTTTCCATGGTTTACCCCAGACGCTTCACATGCCCCGATTCAAATCCCCTGACAGCACGTCAACCCCGATATACCACATCGCTCCAATTCACTCTATTCCTTGCCCTCCTTTCACCCTCCTGCATGTTCAGGCCCCGATCACACAAAATCTTTTTCACTCCATCTTTCCACCTCCAATTTGGTCTCCCTCTTCTCCTCGTTCCCTCCACCTCCGACACATATATTCTCTTGGTCAACCTTTCCTCACTCATTCTCTCCATGTGCCCAAACCATTTCAAAACACCCTCTTCTGCTCTCTCAACCACGCTCTTTTTATTTTCACACATCTCTCTTACCCTTACGTTACTTACTCGATCAAACCACCTCACACCACATATTGTCCTCAAACATCTCATTTCCAGCACATCCATCCTCCTGCGCACAACTCTATCCATAGCCCACGCCTCGCAACCATACAACATTGTTGGAACAACTATTCCTTCAAACATACCCATTTTTGCTTTCCGAGATAATGTTCTCTACTTCCACACATTCTTCAAGGCTCCCAGAATTTTCGCCCCCTCCCCCACCCTATGATCCACTTCCGCTTCCATGGTTCCATCCGCTGCCAGATCCACTCCCAGATATCTAAAACACTTCACTTCCTCCAGTTTTTCTCCATTCAAACTCACCTCCCAATTGACTTGACCCTCAACCCTACTGTACCTAATAACCTTGCTCTTATTCACATTTACTCTTAACTTTCTTCTTTCACACAGTTTACCAAACTCAGTCACCAGCTTCTGCAGTTTCTCACATGAATCAGCCACCAGCGCTGTATCATCAGCGAACAACAACTGGAAATGAGGTGTCTGGGGACAGTATGTGGTGTGAGGTGGTTTGATCGAGTAAGTAATGTAAGGGTAAGAGAGATGTGTGGAAATAAAAAGAGCGTGGTTGAGAGAGCAGAAGAGAGTGTTTTGAAATGGTTTGGGCACATGGAGAGAATGAGTGAGGAAAGATTGACCAAGAAGATATATGTGTCGGAGGTGGAGGGAACGAGGAGAAGTGGGAGACCAAATTGGAGGTGGAAAGATAGAGTGAAAAGGATTTTGAGTGATCGGGGCCTGAACATGCAGGAGGGTGAAAGGCGGGCAAGGAATAGAGTGAATTGGATCGATGTGGTATACCGGGGTTGACGTGCTGTCAGTGGATTGAATCAGGGCATGTGAAGCGTCTGGGGTAAACCATGGAAAGTTGTGTGGGGCCTGAATGTGGAAAGGGAGCTGTGGTTTCGGGCATTATTGCATGACAGCTGGAGACTGAGTGTGAACGAATGGCGCCTTTGTTGTCTTTTCCTAGCGCTACCTCGCACACATGAGGGGGGAGGGGGATGGTATTCCATGTGTGGCGAGGTGGCGATGGGAGTGAATGGGGGCAGACAGTGTGAATTGTGTGCATGGGTATATATGTATGTGTCTGTGTGTGTATATATATGTGTACATTGGGATGTATAGTTATGTATATTTGCGTGTGTGGACGTGTATGTATATACATGTGTATGGCGGTGGGTTGGGCCATTTCTTTCGTCTGTTTCCTTGCGCTACCTCGCAAACGCGGGAGACAGCGACAAAACAAAATGAATGAATAAATGAAAATATGTATATATATATATATATGCGAACAAAGTGCATATGATCACGAACTTTCATAGTGTATACAAACCTCCAACAGCCAGGATCGAAACCGGGACCCCTGTGTAACAGGCGGGAGCGCTACCGCTAGGCTATGATCGCCTTTAATAGGGAAATGACTCTTCGAATACTATGTATTCGATTACCCTTCGTCTCACGTTGGTGAGCAACGGGATCTACACCGATCATTTCCCATCAGGCTCACACAGCCAGCAGATAGCGTTTTACCCAACCTAACTGTACAACGCGGAGGTATATGAATACGAACAAAGTGTGTATGAACGCGCACTTTCATAGAACATACAAACCTCCAACAGCCATTTCCCTATTAGGGGTGATCATAGCCTAGCGGCAGCGCTCCCGCCTGTTGCAAAGGGATCCCGGGTTCGATCCTGGCTGTTGGAGGTTTGTATGGTATATATATATATATATATATATATATATATATATCATACAAACCTCCCCTCCACTGGTCATTTCCCAACAGGCGCACATAGCCAGCTGATAGCATTTTACCGAACCTAACTGTACAACTGTACAACCTAACTTTAGACCCCGTTGCTCACTAACGTGAGACGAAGGTTGTTCGATTACATAGTATTCAAATAGTTATGTCCGATTAGCCAGGCCCATAGCCTAGCGGTTAGCATTCCCGCCTCTTACATAGGGGTCCCGGGTTCGATCTTGGCTGTTGGAGGTTATATATATATATATATATATATATATATATATATATATATATATATATATATATATATATAGGTAGTAAAAGCTTTGCGGAAGATGAAAGCCGGCAAGGCAGCAGGTTTGGATGGTATTGCAGTGGAATGTATTAAAAAAGGGGGTGACTGTATTATTGACTGGTTGGTAAGGTTATTTAATGTATGTATGACTCATGGTGAGGTGCCTGAGGATTGGCGGAATGCGTGCATAGTGCCACTGTACAAAGGCAAAGGGGATAAGAATGAGTGCTCAAATTACAGAGGTATAAGTCTGTTGAGCATTCCTGGTAAATTATATGGGAGGGTATTGATTGAGAGGGTGAAGGCATGTACAGAGCATCACATTGGGGAAGAGCAGTGTGGTTTCAGAAGTGGTAGAGGATGTGTGGATCAGGTGTTTGCTTTGAAGAATGTATGTGAGAAATACTTAGAAAAGCGAATGGATTTGTATGTAGCATTTATGGATCTGGAGAAGGCATATGATAGAGTTGATAGAGATGCGCTATGGAAGGTATTAAGAATATTTGGTGTGGGAGGCAAGTTGTTAGAAGCAGTGAAAAGTTTTTATCGAGGATGTAAGGCATGTGCACGTGTAGGAAGAAAGGAAAGTGATTGGTTCTCAGTGAATGTAGGTTTGCGGCAGGGGTGTGTGATGTCTCCATGGTTGTTTAATTTGTTTATAGATGGGGTTGTTAGGGAGGTGAATGCAAGAGTTTTGGAAAGAGGGGCAAGTATGAAGTCTGTTGGGGATGAGAGAGCTTGGGAAGTGAGTCAGTTGTTGTTCGCTGTTGATACAGCGCTGTTGTCTGATTCATGTGAGAAACTGCAGAAGCTGGTGACTGAGTTTGGTAAAGTGTGTGAAAGAAGAAAGTTAAGAGTAAATGTGAATAAGAGCAAGGTTATTAGGTACAGTAGGGTTGAGGATTAAGTCAATTGGGAGGTAAGTTTGAATGGAGAAAAACTGGAGGAAGTAAAGTGTTTTAGATATCTGGGAGTGGATCTGGCAGCGGATGTAACCATGGAAGCGGAAGTGGATCATAGGGTGAGGGAGGGGGCGAAAATCCTGGAAGCCTTGAAGAATGTGTGGAAGTCGAGAACATTATCTCGGAAAGCAAAAATGGGTATGTTTGAAGGAATAGTGGTTCCAACAATGTTGTATGGTTGCGAGGCGTAGGCTATGGATAGAGTTGTGCGCAGGAGGATGATGTGCTGAAATGAGATGCTTAAGGACAATGTGTGGTGTGAGGTGGTTTGATCGAGTAAGTAACGTAAGTGTAAGAGAGATGTGTGTAAATAAAAAGAGCGTGGTTGAGAGAGCAGAAGAGGGTGTTTTGAAATGGTTTGGGCACATGGAGAGAATGAGTGAGGAAAGATTGACCAAGAGGATATATGTGTCGGAGGTGGAGGGAACGAGGAGAAGTGGGAGACCAAATTGGAGGTGGAAAGATGGAGTGAAAAAGATTTTGTGTGATCGGGGCCTGAACAGGCAGGAGGGTGAAAGGAGGGCAAGGAATAGAGTGAATTGGATCGATGTGGTATACCGGGGTTGACGTGCTGTCAGTGGATTGAATCAGGGCATGTGAAGCGTCTGGGGTAAACCATGGAAAGCTGTGTAGGTATGTATATTTGCGTGTGTGGACGTATGTATATACATGTGTATGGGGGTGGGTTGGGCCATTTCTTTCGTCTGTTTCCTTGCGCTACCTCGCAAACGCGGGAGACACCGACAGAGCAAAAAAAAAAAAGAAAATATATAAGGTCTCTGTTTCATGTTGAATAATGCCCTGAGTTCCCATAAATGGCCTTCCGTGCTCCTCCGTCGTTAAACCATCTTTTTATTTCTCCTTCGCAAGAGTCAGCAACACTGTTTAACCTACCTGATACACACTGAGAAACTAAACCCTTGTTGCTGATCCCTTCACACTCAGCGCCACTGTCAATTTACAGTAGAACATTCATCGCAATCATTTGTGAAAACTTGTATGAAAATGCTTGTATACTATTCCTGTCCTTGTCATTCGCTGTTAGTCTATTCTTTTACTGGGATTCTTAAGGAAATGAATCAAACTTCACCCTTTCACACACTCTTTCACTTACAAACACATACACACTCAAACGTACGCACACACACACACACACACACACACACACACACACACATACACGCACACACACACACCATTATAATGTACTCTGGGAGCAAAGCCCAGAATAGATTCAGCTGACAAGAGCTGGGTGGGGAGGTGACGATACGCAGGTGACACTCGGCTGAAAATGCTGGCAGGAGGCCTTTCGTGTTCCCAGGGAGTTAGAGCACAGCTTCTGAGCATATATATATATATATATATATATATATATATATATATATATATATATATATATATATATATATATATATATATATATATATATATATATATATATATCTTTTTTTTTTAATTTTCCAAAAGAAGGAACAGAGGGGGGCCAGGTGAGGATATTCCACAAAGGCCCAGTCCTCTGTGCCTAACGCTACCTCGCTAATGCGGGAAATGGCGGATAGTTTAAAAGAAAAGAAAAAAGATATATATATATATATATATATCTATATATATATATATATATATATATATATATATATATATATATATATATATATATATATATATATATATATATTTATATATATATATATATATATATATATATATATATTTTTCGTTTTTTTTTTTGGGTTTGTCGCTGTCTCCCGCGTTTGCGAGGTAGCGCAAGGAAACAGACGAAAGAAATGGCCCAACCCACCCCCATACACATGTATATACATACGTCCACACACGCAAAATATGCATACCTACACAGCTTTCCATGGTTTACCCCAGACGCTTCACATGCCCCGATTCAATCCACTGACAGCACGTCAACCCCGGTATACCACATCGCTCCAATTCACTCTATTCCTTGCCCTCCTTTCACCCTCCTGCATGTTCAGGCCCCGCTCACACAAAATCTTTTTCACTCCATCTTTCCACCTCCAATTTGGTCTCCCTCTTCTCCTCGTTCCCTCCACCTCCGACACATATATCCTCTTGGTCAATCTTTCCTCACTCATTCTCTCCATGTGCCCAAACCATTTCAAAACACCCTCTTCTGCTCTCTCAACCACGCTCTTTTTATTTCCACACATCTCTCTTACCCTTACGTTACTTACTCGATCAAACCACCTCACACCACACATTGTCCTCAAACATCTCATTTCCAGCACATCCATCCTCCTGCGCACAAATCTATCCATAGCCCACGCCTCGCAACCATACAACATTGTTGGAACCACTATTCCTTCAAACATACCCATTTTTGCTTTCCGAGATAATGTTCTCGACTTCCACACATTCTTCAAGGCTCCCAGAATTTTCGCCCCCTCCCCCACCCTATGATCCACTTCCGCTTCCATGGTTCCATCCGCTGCCAGATCCACTCCCAGATATCTAAAACACTTCACTTCCTCCAGTTTTTCTCCATTCAAACTCACCTCCCAATTGACTTGACCCTCAACCCTACTGTACCTAATAACCTTGCTCTTATTCACATTTACTCTTAACTCTCTTCTTTCACACACTTTACCAAACTCAGTCACCAGCTTCTGCAGTTTCTCACATGAATCAGCCACCAGCGCTGTATCATCAGCGAACAACAACTGACTCACTTCCCAAGCTCTCTCATCCCCAACAGACTTCATACTTGCCCCTCTTTCCAAAACTCTTGCATTCACCTCCCTAACAACCCCATCCATAAACAAATTAAACAACCATGGAGACATCACACACCCCTGCCGCAAACCTACATTCACTGAGAACCAATCACTTTCCTCTCTTCCTACACGTACACATGCCTTACATCCTCGATAAAAACTTTTCACTGCTTCTAACATATATATATATATATATATATATATATATATATATATATATATATATATATATATATATATATATATATATATATATATATATATATATATATATTTATCTATGTATAATATATATATATATATATTATATATATAAATATATATATATATATATATATATATATATATATATATATATATATATATATATATATATATATATATATATATATATATATATATATATTTCTTTTTTTTTTCTTTGCTTTGTCGCTGTCTCCCGCGTTTGCGAGGTAGCGCAAGGAAACAGACGAAAGAAATGGCCCAACCCACCCCCATACACATGTACATACATACGTCCACACACGCAAATATACATACCTACACAGCCTTCCATGGTTTACCCCAGACGCTTCACATGCCCTGATTCAATCCACTGACAGCACGTCAACCCCGATATACCACATAGCTCCAATTCACTCTATTCCTTGCCCTCCTTTCACCCTCCTGCATGTTCAGGCCCCGATCTCACAAAATCTTTTCCACTCCATATTTCCACCTCCAATTTGGTCTCCCTCTTCTCCTCGTTCCCTCCACCTCCGACACATATATCCTCTTGGTCAATATTTCCTCACTCATTCTCTCCATGTAGCCCAAACCATTTCAAAACACCCTCTTCTGCTCTCTCAACCACGCTCTTTTTATTTCCACACATCTCTCTTACCCTTACGTTACTTACTCGATCAAACCACCTCACACCACACATTGTCCTCAAACATCTCATTTCCAGCACATCCATCCTCCTGCGCACAACTCTATCCATAGCCCACGCCTCGCAACCATACAGCATTGTTGGAACCACTATTCCTTCAAACATACCCATTTTTGCTTTCCGAGATAATGTTCTCGACTTCCACACATTCTTCAAGGCTCCCAGAATTCTCGCCCCCTCCCCCACCCTATGATCCACTTCCGCTTCCATGGTTCCATCCGCTGCCAGATCCACTCCCAGATATCTAAAACACTTCACTTCCTCCAGTTTTTTCCATTCAAACTCACCTCCCAGTTGACTTGACCCTTGACCCTATATATATATATATATATATATATATATATATATATATATATATATATATATATATATATATATATATATATTATTTGCTTTGTCGCTGTCACCCATGTTAGTGAGGTAGCGCAAGGAAACAGACGAAAGAATGGCCCAACCCACCCCCATACACATGTATTTACATACACGTCCACACACGCAAATACACATACCTATACATCTCAACGTATACTTATATATACACGCACAGATATATACATATATACACATGTACATAATTCATACTGTCTGCCTTTATTAATTCCCACACATGAAATAACAACCCCCTCCCCCCTCATGTGCGCGAGGTAGCGCTAGGAAAAGAACAAAGGCGACATTCGTTCACACTCAGTCTCTAGCTGTCATGTAATAATGCACCGAAACCACATATCCCTTTCCACATCCAGGCTCCACAGAACTTTCCATGGTTTACCGAAGACGCTTCACATACCCTGGTTCAATCCACTGACAGCACGTCGACCCCGGTATTCCACATCGTTCCAATTCACTCTATTCCTTACACGCCTTTCATCCTCCTGCATGTTCAGGCCCCGATCACTCAAAATCTTTTTCACTCCATCTTTCCACTTCCAATTTCGTCTCCCACTTCTCTTCGATCCCTCCACCTCTGACACATATATCCTCATGGTCAATCTTTCCTCACTCATTCTCTCCATTCAACCAAACCATTTCAAAACACCCTCTTCTGCTCTCTCAACCAAACTTTTTTTATTACCACACATCTCTCTTATCCTTACATTACTTACTCGATCAAACCATCTCACACCACATATTGTCCTCAAACATCTCATTTCTAGCACATCCACCCTCCTCTGCACAACTCTATCTAAAGCCCACGCCTCTTAACCATATAACATTGTTGGAACCACTATTCCTTCAAACACCCATTTTTGCTTTCTGAGATAATGTTCTCGACTTCCACAATTCTTAAAAGCCCCCAGATTTTTGCCCCTCCCCACCCTATGATTCATTTCCCGGGCTTCCAGGGTTTCCATCCGCTGCAAAATTCACTCCATATATTTTAAAACTTCTTTTCCCCGTTTTTCTCCATTCAAATTTCCCTCCAATCGTTGCCCCCTCAACCCTCGTCCCCTAATAACCTTGTTTATTCATTTTTACATAAATTTCTTTTTCACCACTTTACCAACTCAGTCCCCAGTTTTTGCAGTTTCTCAGAATCACCACCAGTGCTGGTTGTCGGGAAACAACAATGGCTACTTCCCCAAGCCCCTTCATCCACAACAGCTGATAATTGCCCCTTTTCCAAAACCTTGCATTCACCCCCCTAAAACCAAACCCAAAAAAATTAACGACATGGAGACATCACACATCCTGCCGAAAACCCTACATCAGGGAAAACCCAATGACTTTCCTCTTTTCCCTACCTACACATCCCTTTTGCATCCTCGATAAAAATTTTGCTTCTAACAACTTGTCCCCCCCCAATATATTTTTAAATACCTTCTAAACCTCATGAATCTATCATATCCCTTTCCCCAGATCCATAAATGCTAATCAAACCCATTTGCTTTTCTAATTTTTCTCACATACATTCTTCAAAGAAAACACTGATCCACACATCCTCTCCCATTCTGAAACCCAAACTTCTTTCCCCCAATCTGTCTCTTACTTCCCTTCCCCTTTTAATCAATCCCTCCATATAATTTCCGGGAAATACTCAAAAAAACTTAACCCTCTGTAATTTGAGCACTCACTTTTATCCTCTTTGCCTTTGTGCAATGGCACTATGCAAGCTTTCCCCCAAATCCTCAGGCCCCTCACATGAATCATAATACATTAAAAAAATTCCCAACCAGTCAACAATACAGTCCCCTTTTTTTAATAAATCCACTGAAATTTCCACCCAAAACCCGCCGCCTTCCCGGTTTCATTTCCGCAAAGCATTTTAAATCCCCCTTTCTGTTTCCCAAAATTATTCCCCCTAACCCTCTCACCTTTACCCCACCTCGCCCAAAACACCCTATATCTGCCCCCATCAAACACATTCAAAAACCTTCCAAAAAACTCATTCTTCCCCTTGATCTCACTACCCGTTTTCACCTCCCATTTTTCCCTCTTCACTGAAGTTCCCATTTGTTCACTTGTCTTACGCATTTTTTTACCTCCTTTCCCAAAAAATCTTTTTATTCTCCCTATAATTTAATGATATCTTTCCCAAATCTCTTTGCCTCTTTTTCCCTTTGCACCTTTTTCTTACCTCCTGCCTCTTTCTTTTATAATTCCCACTCATTTTCATTATTTCCCTGCAAAAACGCCAAATCCTCTCTCTTTTTTTCACTAATAATCACTTCTTTTTCCCCCATCCTACCCTTTCTAATCTCCCCCCTCCCACGCTTCTCATCCACAAGCGTTTTTCGCAAGCCATCACTGCTTTTCCCTTAAATACATCCCCTTCCTCCCCCCTTTCCCCTTACCTCCCTTTTTTTCTCACCTCTTTCCATTTGTTCTCAGTTTTTTCCTGGGACTTCTTCACAAGTTTCCTTCCCAAGGGCACCCACTCCACCACTCTCTTACCCAAACACTCTCTCTTTTTCTGAAGCCTCTACAAATCTTCACCCCCGCCCCCAAAAAGTAATGATCAGACATCCCCCGTTGCACCTCCGCACATTAAAAATCAAAAGCACTCTTTCGGCGCCCATCAATTAAACACGTAATCCAATAACGCTCTCTGGCCTCTCTCCTACTTACATCGTATATTATGATATCCCCCTTTTTTAAAAGGTATTCCCAATCACTAGTCTTTTTACACAAAAATCTACAACTCTTCACCCTTTCCCCTTTCGCATGAACACCCCCTCACCAATTTTTCCCCCAAATGCCCCATTCTTACCCTTTAAAATTCAAACACCCCTCACTATAACCCGGGCTCGTGCATCAAAACTACTAAACATCGTCAGCGGGCCCAAAAAACTTTCCCTCATATCTTTCTTCTCACCCGGGGGCATATGCACAAAAATCACCCATCTCTTCCATTCACTTCTTTTACCCCAACACTCTGGATTACTTTTTTACACTCTATTTCATACCCCACCGCCCGTTTCAGGGGTAGGCTATCCTTCCTTGCTTTGTCCTCTCCTAACCTGACTTTCTCCAAAGACATTCCCAAAAACCCCTCTTCCCCCTTTTCCTTTAGCTTCGTTTCACTCAGGCCCAAAATACGATTCCCTTTCCCGACTAATACTATTTTTTTATTTGGTTACATCCAAACATTCTGAACCCCAATCTGAGCCTTCGAGGAAGATGGCACTTCCCGCTACTCCTTCCTTATTTCCCCTTTTAAAAATTTAAAATACAAGGATGGAGGGTTTCCATCCCCCGCTCCCGTCCCCTTTTTCGCCTTCTACGACAGGGGAATGTTCGGAAGTATTCTTTTCCCCTACCCCCTGGACATATATATATAATTTATATATATATAATTATATATATATATTTTTTATATTATAAAATTTTTTTTATATATATTTTATATAAAATTTATATAAAAAAAAAAAAAAAAAAAAAAAAGCCTAAGGCTAAATTTGGGGGGTGTCAAATGTGTGTGGTAAACCAAAGATGAAAAAAAAAGGAAGTAGGTGTATGTTTCGGGGAAAGGAAGGGATGTTTTAGTCTGTGTGAACGAAGCTAAAGGGAAAAGGGGGGAAGAGGGGTTTTGGGAATGTCTTGGAAGAAACTCGGGGGTTAGTGAGAGGAGAGACAAGGGAAGGAGTAGCACACTCCTGAAAAAGGAGTTGTGGAGAAATTTGTTTGGGAGTGTAAAAAAATTCTAGATTTAGGGTAAAAAAAAAATTTGAGGGAGAAGATGGGTGTTTTTTGGTACATATGCCCCGGGGCAGGGAGAAAAAAGATCATGGAGGAAAGTGATTTGGGGCAGCTGAATGGTGTGTCAGTGGTTTTGTGCACGAGACGGTTATAGTGATTGGGTTTTAAATGCAAAGGTGAGTAAGGGCAGTTGAGGGAAAATTTGGGATACATGAGTATTCAACGTCGAAAATGAAATTGTGAAAGCTTGTATTTTTTGTCTAAAAAAACGACTTTTGAGGGGAAATCCCGGGTTTAAAAAGGAGATATCATTATTAAACGTATGTAAGTAGGGAATGGCCAGAGAGCATTGGATTAATTGTTAATTGATAGGCCGCGAAAGAGTTTTTGGGATGTTAAATTTGGAGAGGTGCAAGTGGAGAGTGTCTGATCATTATTTTTGTGGAGGCAAAGGTAAGATTTGTAGGGGTTTTTCTAAAGAGCGAAAATTTTTTGGGTAAAAAAAGTGGTAAAGGTAGTGAGTTGGGGGAAGGAACTTGTTTGGGAATACAGGAGAGACTGAACAAGGAATGGAAAAAGGTGAAAACCAAAGGAGGTGGGGGGAGTGGGGGGGGAATGGGATGTTTTTGGGGGAAGGTGTGGCTTGCGCAAAAAGAGCTTGCAGAAAGGGGAAAAGCGTGGGGGGGGTTTTAAAAAATTAGAAAAAAAGAAGGGAAATTTTGGGCATTTTTGGGGAAAAGAAAAAAAAGGGGAAGAGCAGTGTGGTTTCAGAAGTGGTAGAGGATGTGTGGATCGGTGTTTTGCTTTGGAAGAATGTATGTGAGAGAAATACTTAGAAAAGCGAATGGATTTGTATGTAGCATTTATGGATTGGAGAAGGCATATGATAGAGTTGATAGAGATGCGCTTTGGAAGTATTAAGAATATTTGGTGTGGGAGGCAAGTTGTTAGAAGCAGTGAAAAGTTTTTATCGAGGATGTAAGGCATGTGCACGTGTAGGAAGAAAGGAAAGTGATTGGTTCTCAGTGAATGTAGGTTTGCGGCAGGGGTGTGTGATGTCTCCATGGTTGTTTAATTTGTTTATAGATGGGGTTGTTAGGGAGGTGAATGCAAGAGTTTTGGAAAGAGGGGCAAGTATGAAGTCTGTTGGGGATGAGAGAGCTTGGGAAGTGAGTCAGTTGTTGTTCGCTGTTGATACAGCGCTGTTGTCTGATTCATGTGAGAAACTGCAGAAGCTGGTGACTGAGTTTGGTAAAGTGTGTGAAAGAAGAAAGTTAAGAGTAAATGTGAATAAGAGCAAGGTTATTAGGTACAGTAGGGTTGAGGATTAAGTCAATTGGGAGGTAAGTTTGAATGGAGAAAAACTGGAGGAAGTAAAGTGTTTTAGATATCTGGGAGTGGATCTGGCAGCGGATGTAACCATGGAAGCGGAAGTGGATCATAGGGTGAGGGAGGGGGCGAAAATCCTGGAAGCCTTGAAGAATGTGTGGAAGTCGAGAACATTATCTCGGAAAGCAAAAATGGGTATGTTTGAAGGAATAGTGGTTCCAACAATGTTGTATGGTTGCGAGGCGTAGGCTATGGATAGAGTTGTGCGCAGGAGGATGAATGTGCTGAAAATGAGATGCTTAAGGACAATGTGTGGTGTGAGGTGGTTTGATCGAGTAAGTAACGTAAGGGTAAGAGAGATGTGTGGAAATAAAAAGAGCGTGGTTGAGAGAGCAGAAGAGGGTGTTTTGAAATGGTTTGGGCACATGGAGAGAATGAGTGAGGAAAGATTGACCAAGAGGATATATGTGTCGGAGGTGGAGGGAACGAGGAGAAGTGGGAGACCAAATTGGAGGTGGAAAGATGGAGTGAAAAAGATTTTGTGTGATCGGGGCCTGAACATGCAGGAGGGTGAAAGGAGGGCAAGGAATAGAGTGAATTGGATCGATGTGGTATACCGGGGTTGACGTACTGTCAGTGGATTGAATCAGGGCATGTGAAGCGTCTGGGGTAAACCATGGAAAGCTGTGTAGGTATGTATATTTGCGTGTGTGGACGTATGTATATACATGTGTATGGGGGTGGGTTGGGCCATTTCTTTCGTCTGTTTCCTTGCGCTACCTCGCAAACGCGGGAGACAGCGACAGAGCCAAAAAAAAAAAGAAAATATATAAGGTCTCTGTTTCATGTTGAATAATGCCCTGAGTTCTCATAAATGGCCTTCCGTGCTCCTCCGTCGTTAAACCATCTTTTTATTTCTCCTTCGCAAGAGTCAGCAACACTGTTTAACCTACCTGATACACACTGAGAAACTAAACCCTTGTTGCTGATCCCTTCACACTCAGCGCCACTGTCAGTTTACAGTAGAACATTCATCGCAATCATTTGTGAAAACTTGTATGAAAATGCTTGTATACTATTCCTGTCCTTGTCATTCGCTGTTAGTCTATTCTTTTACTGGGATTCTTAAGGAAATGAATCAAACTTCACCCTTTCACACACTCTTTCACTTACAAACACATACACACTCAAACGTACGCACACACACACACACACACACACACACACACACACACATACACGCACACACACACACCATTATAATGTACTCTGGGAGCAAAGCCCAGAATAGATTCAGCTGACAAGAGCTGGGTGGGGAGGTGACGATACGCAGGTGACACTCGGCTGAAAATGCTGGCAGGAGGCCTTTCGTGTTCCCAGGGAGTTAGAGCACAGCTTCTGAGCATATATATATATATATATATATATATATATATATATATATATATATATATATATATATATATATATATATATATATATATTATCCCTGGGGATAGGGGAGAAAGAATACTTCCCACGTATTCCCTGCGTGTCGTAGAAGGCGACTAAAAGGGAAGGGAGCGGGGGGCTGGAAATCCTCCCCTCTCATTTTTCTTTTTTTTTTTCCAAAAGAAGTAACAGAGAAGTGGGTCAGGTGAGAATATTCCCTCAAAGGCCCAGTCCTCTGTTCTTAACGCTACCTCGCTATCGCGGGAAATGGCGAATAGTATGAAAGAAAAGAAAGATATATATATATATATATATATATATATATATATATATATATATATATATATATATATATATATATATATATATATATATATTTTAATTTTCCAAAAGAAGGAACAGAGGGGGGCCAGGTGAGGATATTCCACAAAGGCCCAGTCCTCTGTTCCTAACGCTACCTCGCTAATGCGGGAAATGGCGGATAGTTTAAAAGAAAAGAAAAAAAGATATATATATATATATATATATATATATATATATATATATATATATATATATATATTTTTTTTTTTTTTTGGTTTGTCGCTGTCTCCCGCGTTTGCGAGGTAGCGCAAGGAAACAGACGAAAGAAATGGCCCAACCCACCCCCATACACATGTATATACATACGTCCACACACGCAAAATATGCATACCTACACAGCTTTCCATGGTTTACCCCAGACGCTTCACATGCCCCGATTCAATCCACTGACAGCACGTCAACCCCGGTATACCACATCGCTCCAATTCACTCTATTCCTTGCCCTCCTTTCACCCTCCTGCATGTTCAGGCCCCGCTCACACAAAATCTTTTTCACTCCATCTTTCCACCTCCAATTTGGTCTCCCTCTTCTCCTCGTTCCCTCCACCTCCGACACATATATCCTCTTGGTCAATCTTTCCTCACTCATTCTCTCCATGTGCCCAAACCATTTCAAAACACCCTCTTCTGCTCTCTCAACCACGCTCTTTTTATTTCCACACATCTCTCTTACCCTTACGTTACTTACTCGATCAAACCACCTCACACCACACATTGTCCTCAAACATCTCATTTCCAGCACATTCATCCTCCTGCGCACAAATCTATCCATAGCCCACGCCTCGCAACCATACAACATTGTTGGAACCACTATTCCTTCAAACATACCCATTTTTGCTTTCCGAGATAATGTTCTCGACTTCCACACATTCTTCAAGGCTCCCAGAATTTTCTCCCCCTCCCCCACCCTATGATCCACTTCCGCTTCCATGGTTCCATCCGCTGCCAGATCCACTCCCAGATATCTAAAATACTTCACTTCCTCCAGTTTTTCTCCATTCAAACTCACCTCCCAATTGACTTGACCCTCAACCCTACTGTACCTAATAACCTTGCTCTTATTCACATTTACTCTTAACTCTCTTCTTTCACACACTTTACCAAACTCAGTCACCAGCTTCTGCAGTTTCTCACATGAATCAGCCACCAGCGCTGTATCATCAGCGAACAACAACTGACTCACTTCCCAAGCTCTCTCATCCCCAACAGACTTCATACTTGCCCCTCTTTCCAAAACTCTTGCATTCACCTCCCTAACAACCCCATCCATAAACAAATTAAACAACCATGGAGACATCACACACCCCTGCCCGAAACCTACATTCACTGAGAACCAATTAATTTCCTCTCTCCCTACACGTACACATGCCTTACATCCTCGATAAAAACTTTTCACTGCTTCTAACATATATGTATGTATATATATATATATATATATATATATATATATATATATATATATATATATATATATATATATATATATATATATATATATATATATATATATATATATATATATATATATATATTTATATATGTATAAATATATATATATATATATATATTTATATATATAAATATATATATATATATATATATATATATATATATATATTTTTTTTTTCTTTGCTTTGTCGCTGTCTCCCGCGTTTGCGAGGTAGCGCAAGGAAACAGACGAAAGAAATGGCCCAACCCACCCCCATACACATGTATATACATACGTCCACACACGCAAATATACATACCTACACAGCCTTCCATGGTTTACCCCAGACGCTTCACATGCCCTGATTCAATCCACTGACAGCACGTCAACCCCGATATACCACATAGCTCCAATTCACTCTATTCCTTGCCCTCCTTTCACCCTCCTGCATGTTCAGGCCCCGATCTCACAAAATCTTTTCCACTCCATATTTCCACCTCCAATTTGGTCTCCCTCTTCTCCTCGTTCCCTCCACCTCCGACACATATATCCTCTTGGTCAATCTTTCCTCACTCATTCTCTCCATGTACCCAAACCATTTCAAAACACCCTCTTCTGCTCTCTCAACCACGCTCTTTTTATTTCCACACATCTCTCTTACCCTTACGTTACTTACTCGATCAAACCACCTCACACCACACATTGTCCTCAAACATCTCATTTCCAGCACATCCATCCTCCTGCGCACAACTCTATCCATAGCCCACGCCTCGCAACCATACAGCATTGTTGGAACCACTATTCCTTCAAACATACCCATTTTTGCTTTCCGAGATAATGTTCTCGACTTCCACACATTCTTCAAGGCTCCCAGAATTCTCGCCCCCTCCCCCACCCTATGATCCACTTCCGCTTCCATGGTTCCATCCGCTGCCAGATCCACTCCCAGATATCTAAAACACTTCACTTCCTCCAGTTTTTTCCATTCAAACTCACCTCCCAGTTGACTTGACCCTTGACCCTATATATATATATATATATATATATATATATATATATATATATATATATATATATATATATATATATATATATATTATTTGCTTTGTCGCTGTCACCCATGTTAGTGAGGTAGCGCAAGGAAACAGACGAAAGAATGGCCCAACCCACCCCCATACACATGTATTTACATACACGTCCACACACGCAAATACACATACCTATACATCTCAACGTATACTTATATATACACGCACAGATATATACATATATACACATGTACATAATTCATACTGTCTGCCTTTATTAATTCCCACACATGAAATAACAACCCCCTCCCCCCTCATGTGCGCGAGGTAGCGCTAGGAAAAGAACAAAGGCGACATTCGTTCACACTCAGTCTCTAGCTGTCATGTAATAATGCACCGAAACCACATATCCCTTTCCACATCCAGGCTCCACAGAACTTTCCATGGTTTACCGAAGACGCTTCACATACCCTGGTTCAATCCACTGACAGCACGTCGACCCCGGTATTCCACATCGTTCCAATTCACTCTATTCCTTACACGCCTTTCATCCTCCTGCATGTTCAGGCCCCGATCACTCAAAATCTTTTTCACTCCATCTTTCCACTTCCAATTTCGTCTCCCACTTCTCTTCGATCCCTCCACCTCTGACACATATATCCTCATGGTCAATCTTTCCTCACTCATTCTCTCCATTCAACCAAACCATTTCAAAACACCCTCTTCTGCTCTCTCAACCAAACTTTTTTTATTACCACACATCTCTCTTATCCTTACATTACTTACTCGATCAAACCATCTCACACCACATATTGTCCTCAAACATCTCATTTCTAGCACATCCACCCTCCTCTGCACAACTCTATCTAAAGCCCACGCCTCTTAACCATATAACATTGTTGGAACCACTATTCCTTCAAACACCCATTTTTGCTTTCTGAGATAATGTTCTCGACTTCCACACATTCTTCAAGGCTCCCAGAACTTTCGCCCCCTCCCCCACCCTATGATTCACTTCCGCTTCCATGGTTCCATCCGCTGCAAAATTCACTCCCATATATCTTAAACACTTCATTTCCTCCAGTTTTTCTCCATTCAAACTTACCTCCCAATCGACTTGTCCCTCAACCCTACTGTCCCTAATAACCTTGCTCTTATTCACATTTACTATCAGATTTCTTCTTTCACACACTTTACCTAACTCAGTCACCAGTTTCTGCAGTTTCTCAGAATCAGCCACCAGTGCTGTATGATCAGCGAACAACAACTGGCTCACTTCCCAAGCTCTCTCATCCACAACAGTCTGCATAATTGCCCCTATTTCCAAAACTCTTGCATTCACCTCCCTAATAACCACATCCATAACAAATTAAACAGACATGGAGACATCACACACTCCTGCCGCAAACCTACATTCACTGAGAACCAATGACTTTCCTCTCTTCCTACACGTACACATGCCTTGCATCCTCGATAAAAACTTTGCTTCTAACAACTTGCCTCCCACACCATATATTCTTAATACCTTCTACAGAGCATCTCCATGAACTCTATCATATGCCTTCTCCAGATCCATAAATGCTACATACAAATCCATTTGCTTTTCTAAGTATTTCTCACATACATTCTTCAAAGCAAACACGTGATCCACACATCCTCTCCCACTTCTGAAACCACACTTCTCTTCCCCAATCTGATGCTCTGTACTTGCCTTCACCCTCTCAATCAATACCCTCCCATATAATTTACCAGGAATACTCAACAAACTTATACCTCTGTAATTTGAGCACTCACTTTTATCCTCTTTGCCTTTGTGCAATGGCACTATGCAAGCATTCCGCCAATCCTCAGGCACCTCACCATGAATCATACATACATTAAATAACCTTACCAACCAGTCAACAATACAGTCACCCCTTTTTTAATAAATTCCACTGCAATACCATCCAAACCCGCCGCCTTGCCGGCTTTCATCTTCCGCAAAGCATTTACTACCTCTTCTCTGTTTACCAAATTATTCTCCCTAACCCTCTCACCTTGTACACCACCTCGACCAAAACACCCTATATCTGCCACTCTAGCATCAAACACATTCAACAAACCTTCCAAATACTCACTTCATCTCCTTCTTGCATCATCACTACCTGTTATCACCTCCCCATTTGCCCTCTTCACTGAAGTTCCCATTTGTTCACTTGTCTTACGCACTTTATTTACCTCCTTCCAAAATATCTTTTTATTCTCCCTATAATTTAATGATACTCTTTCACCAACTCTCATTTGCCCTCTTTTTCACCTCTTGCACCTTTCTCTTGACCTCCTGCCTCTTTCTTTTATACATCTCCCACTCATTTGCATTATTTCCCTGCAAAAATCGTCCAAATGCCTCTCTCTTCTCTTTCACTAATAATCTTACTTCTTCATCCCACCACTCACTACCCTTTCTAATCTGCCCACCTCCCACGCTTCTCATGCCACAAGCGTCTTTTGCGCAAGCCATCACTGCTTCCTTAAATACATCCCATTCCTCCCCCACTCCCCTTACCTCCTTTGTTCTCACCTCTTTCCATTCTGTTCTCAGTTTCTCCTGGTACTTCTTCACAAGTTTCCTTCCCAAGGTCACCTACTCTCACCACTCTCTTAACCCAAACACTCTCTCTTCTTTTCTGAAAGCCTCTACAAATCTTCACCTTCGCCTCCAAAAGATAATGATCAGACATCCCTCCAGTTGCACCTCTCAGCACATTAACATCCAAAAGTCACTCTTTCGCGCGCCTATCAATTAACACGTAATCCAATAACGCTCTCTGGCCATCTCTCCTACTTACATACGTATACTTATGTATATCCCTCATTTTAAACCAGGTATTCCCAATCACTAGTCATTTTTCAGCACATAAATCTACAAGCTCTTCACCATTTCCATTTACAGCACTGAACACCCCATGACACCAATTATTCCCTCAACTGCCACATTACTTACCTTTACATTCAAATCACCCATCACTATAACCCGGTCTCGTGCATCAAAACTACTAAGACACTCAGTCAGCTGCTCCCAAAACACTTGCCTCTCATGATCTTTCTTCTCATGCCCAGGTGCATATGCACCAATAGTCACCCATCTCTCTCCATTCACTTTCAGTTTTACCCATATCACTCTGGAGTTTACTTTCTTACACTCTATTACATACTCCCACCGCTCCTGTTTCAGGAGTAGTGCTACTCCTTCCCTTGCTCTTGTCCTCTCACTAACCCCTGACTTTACTCCAAAGACATTCCCAAACCACTCTTCCCCTTTACCCTTTAGCTTCGTTTCACTCAGAGCCAAAATATCGAGGTTCCTTTCCTCAGACATAATACATATTTTTTCTCATCTTGGTTACATCCACAAACATTCTGACACCCCAATCTGAGCCTTCGAGGAAGATGAGCACTTCCCGCGTGACTCCTTCCTCTATTTCCCCTTTTAGAAAGTTAAAATACAAGGATTGGAGGGTTTCCATCCCCCCGCTGCCGTCCCCTTTAGTCGCCTTCTACGACACGTGAGGAATGTTCGGGAAGTATTCTTTCTCCCCTATCCCCTGGACATATATATATATATATATATATATATATATATATATATATATATATATATATATATATATATATATATATATATAAATATATATAGCCTCGAAGGCTGAGATTGGGGTGTCTAAATGTGTGTGGATGGAACCAAGATGAGAAAAAAGGAAAGATAGGTAGTATGTTTCAGGAAAGGAACCTGGATGTTTTAGCTCTGTGTGAAACGAAGCTCAAGGGTAAAGGGGAAGAGTGGTTTGGGAATGTCTTGGAAGTAAACTCAGGGGTTAGTGAGAGGAGAAGAGCAAGGGAAGGAGTAGCACTACTCCTGAAAAAGGAGTTGTGGGAGTATGTGATAGAGTGTAAGAAAGTAAATTCTAGATTGATATGGGTAAAACTGAAAGTTGATGGAGACAGATGGGTGATTATTGGTACATATGCACCTGGGCATGAGAAGAAAGATCATGAGAGGCAAGTGATTTGGGAGCAGCTGAATGTGTGTGTCAGTGGTTTTGATGCACGAGACTGGGTTATAGTGATTGGTGATTTGAATGCAAAGGTGAGTAATGTGGCAGTTGAGGGAATAATTGGTATACATGGAGTATTCAACGTCGTAAATAGAAATTGTGAAGAGCTTGTAGATTTATGTGCTGAAAAACGACTGTTGATTGGGAATACCTGGTTTAAAAAGCGAGATATACATTATTATACGTATGTAAGTAGGAGAGATGGCCAGAGAGCGTTATTGGATTAATTGTTAATTGATAGGCGCGCGAAAGAGAGACTTTTGGATGTTAATGTGCTGAGAGGTGCAAGTGGAGAGATGTCTGATCATTATCTTGTGGAGGCAAAGGTGAAGATTTGTAGGGGTTTTCTGAAAAGAGCAGAGAATGTTTGGGTGAAGAAAGTGGTGAGAGTAAGTGAGCTTGGGAAGGAGACTTGTTTGAGGAAGTACCAGGAGAGACTGAACACAGAATGGAAAAAGGTGAGAACAAAGGAGGTAAGGGGAGTGGGGGAGGAATGGGATGTATTTAGGGAAGCAGTGATGGCTTGCGCAAAAGATGCTTGCAGCATGGGAAGCGTGGGAGGTGGGTTGATTAGAAAGAGTAGTGAGTGGTGGGATGAAGAAGTAAGATTATTAGTGAAAGAGAAGAGAGAGGCATTTGGACGATTTTTGTAGGGAAAAATGCAAATGAGAAAGGTGCAAGAGGTGAAAAAGAGGGCGAATGAGAGTTGAGGTGAGAAAGTATCATTAAATTTTAGGGAGAATAAAATTATGTTTTGGAAGGAGGTAAATAAAGTGCGTAAGACAAGGGAGCAAGTGGGAACTTCAGCGAAGGGGGTTAATGGGGAGGTGATAACGAGTAGTGGTGATGTGAGGAGATGGAGTGAGTATTTTGAATGTTTGTTGAATGTGTTTAATGATAGAGTGGCAGATATAGGGTGTTTTGGTCGAGGTGGTGTGCAAAGTGAGAGGGTTAGGGAAAATGATATGGTAAACAGAGAAGAGGTAGTAAAAGCTTTGCGGAAGATGAAAGCCGGCAAGGCAGCGGGTTTGGATGGTATTGCAGTGGAATTTATTAAAAAAGGGGATGACTGTATTGTTGACTGGTTGGTAAGGTTATTCAATGTATGTATGAATGACTCATGGTGAGGTGCCTGAGGATTGGAGGAATGCTCGCATAGTGCGATTGTACAACGGTAAAGTGGATACGAGTGAGTGCTCAAATTACAGAGGTATAAGTTTGTTGAGTATTCCTGGTGAATTATATGGGAGGGTATTGATATATATATTGATATATATATTGATATATATATATATATATATATATATATATATATATATATATATATATATATATATATATATATATATATATATATATATATATATATATATATATATAGATAGATAGATAGATAGATAGATAGATAGATAGATAGATCGATAGATATTTGTTTTTTCCATACTATTCGCCATTTCCCGCGTTAGCGAGTTAGCGTTAAGAACAGAGGATTGAGCCTTTGAGGGAATATCCTCACTTGGCCCCATATTCTGTTCCTTCTTTTGGAAAATCAAAAACGAGAGGGTAGGATTTCCAGCTTCCCGCTCCCTTTTCTTTTAGTCGCCTTCTATGACATGCATGAAATACATGGGAAGTGTTCTTTCTCCCCTATCCCCAGGGATAATATATATATATATATATATATATATATATATATATATATATATATATATATATATATATATATATATATATATTTTTTTTTTTCATACTATTCGCTATTTCCCGCAATAGCGAGGTAGCGTTAAGAACAGAGGACTGGGCCTTTGAGGGAATATCCTCACCTGGACCTCTCCTCTGTTCCTTCTTTTGGAAAAAAAAAAAAAAGGGAGGGGAGGATTTCCAGCCCCCCGCTCCCTTCCCTTTTAGTCGCCTTCTACGACACGCAGGGAATACGTGGGAAGTATTCTTTCTCCCCTATCCCCAGGGATATATATATATATATATATATATATATATATATATATATATATATATATATATATATATATATATATATATATATATATATATATATATATATATATATATATATTGGGGATTGGGGAAGAGCAGTGTGGTTTCAGAAGTGGTAGAGGATGTGTGGATCAGGTGTTTGCTTTGAAGAATGTATGTGAGAAATACTTAGAAAAGCAAATGGATTTGTATGTAGCATTTATGGATCTGGAGAAGGCATATGATAGAGTTGATAAAGATGCTCTGTGGAAGGTATTAAGAATATATGGTGTGGGAGGCAAGTTGTTAGAAGCAGTGAAAAGTTTTTATCGAGAATGTAAGGCATGTGTACGTGTAGTAAGAGAGGTAAGTGATTGGTTCTCAGTGAATGTAGGTTTGCGGCAGGGGTGTGTGATGTCTCCATGGTTGTTTGATTTGTTTATGGATGGGGTTGTTAGGGAGGTGAATGCAAGAGTTTTGGAAAGAGGGGCAAGTATGAAGTCTGTTGGGGATGAGAGAGCTTGGGAAGTGAGTCAGTTGTTGTTCGCTGATGATACAGCACTGGTGGCTGATTCATGTGAGAAACTGCAGAAGCTGGTGACTGAGTTTGGTAAAGTGTGTGAAAGAAGAAAGTTAAGAGTAAATGTGAATAAGAGCAAGGTTATTAGGTGCAGTAGGGTTGAGGGTCAAGTCAATTGGGAGGTAAGTTTGAATGGAGAAAAACTGGAGGAAGTGAAGTATTTTAGATATCTGGGAGTGGATCTGGCAGCGGATGGAACCATGGAAGCGGAAGTGGATCATAGGGTGGGGGAGGGGGCGAAAATTCTGGGAGCCTTGAAAAATGTGTGGAAGTCGAGAACATTATCTCGGAAAGCAAAAATGGGTATTTTTGAAGGAATAGTGGTTCCAACAATGTTGTATGGTTGCGAGGCGTGGGCTATGGATAGAGTTGTGCGCAGGAGGATGGATGTGCTGGAAATGAGATGTTTGAGGACAATGTGTGGTGTGAGGTGGTTTGATCGAGTAAGTAACGTAAGGGTAAGAGAGATGTGTGGCAATAAAAAGAGCGTGGTTGAGAGAGCAGAAGTGGGTGTTTTGAAATGGTTTGGGCATATGGAGAGAATGAGTGAGGAAAGATTGATAAAGAGGATATATGTGTCGGAGGTGGAGGGAACGAGGAGAAGTGGGAGACCAAATTGGAGTTGGAAAGATGGAGTGAAAAAGATTTTGTGTGATCGGGGCCTGAACATGCAGGAGGGTGAGAGGAGGGCAAGGAATAGAGTGAATTGGATCGATGTGGTATACCGGTTGACAGCACGTCAGTGGATTAAATCAGGGCATGTGAAGCGTCTGGGGTAAACCATGGAAAGCTGTGTAGGTATGTATATTTGCGTGTGTGGACGTATGTATATACATGTGTATGGGGGTGGGTTGGGCCATTTCTTTCGTCTGTGTCCTTGCGCTACCTCGCAAACGCGGGAGACAGCGACAAAGTAAAAAAAAAAGAAAAAAAAATATATATATATATATATATATACGCCCATACGCGCACATATACTTACATATAATATGCATATCAACATATACACATATACACATACATAGACATATATACATTTACCCATGTAAATAGTCATAATATTCATTCTTGCTTGCTTCATCCATTTCTGGCGCTATTCCGCACCACAGAAAACAGCATTACTATCCCTTGCTTCAGCAAGTTAGCTCCAGGAAAACAAACAAAAAAGGCCACATTCGTTCACACCTAGTCTCTAGCTGTCTTGTGTAATGCACCGAAACCACAGCCCCTTATCCACATCCAGGTCCCACATACCTTTCCATGGTTTCCCGCATACGTTTCCCATGCCTTCTTTCAGTCCAGTGTAAGCTCGTCGACCTCAGTATACCACATCGTTCCAATTCACTCTATTCCTTTTACGCCTCTCACCCTCCTGCACCTCCAGTTTGGTAAAAGAACACGTAGTGTAAAACCTTAGGAGGCTATATGGTGGTGAGGGATGAGGGAGGCAACCGGAGTGTGAGCGGTGACGCCTCGGGCGCTGTACTCACGCACAGGAAACACTGAGGAGTAATGTGAGCAACTGGAGGATACTACACTTTCAGGCAGGAGGAGTCTTGTGGGTAGGGTTGCGAGAGCGGGTGATTGAGGCTCGTCATGTGAACTTGCGCTTGTGCACTTGCAGGCTGCAGCTATTGGTTAACGGTTGCTGCTGTGGCTTTGTAATGACCTATTTGTACTGCACAGCGACGGAGTTATACTCTTGTGGTGTCCCGCCTCTTGAACATTGTCTACTATCAGAACTTCTCATAATCTTAAATGTTATCTGCCTCTACTCTTTCCTCATTCAGTCTTTTCAATTCATACATCACTCTTATATAATGAAAGTACTTCACATTTTTTCCTATTTTCTCGCTTAATTTCATGTTATACCCTATGGTTGTTCCATTTTATTTCTTTCGAGGAACTGTTAATCTTCTACGTCTTCAATCTGGTCATAAAATCAAAAGTTCTGATCAGGTTATCCCTCACTCTTCTGTCTTCCATGGTGGTCAGGTTCAAAGCCTCTAAGCCTTTCCCTATAACCCACCTTTCTTTATTCTCTTATCATCTTTGTGCCCTCCTCTGTACCATCTCTATCAGCTATATTTGCCTCTTTTGGTGCGGTGACCAAATCTGAGTAGTATATGCTAGTTTTGTCCTTTAGAAGAATGTGAGTAGATATATGGTTCCATATGGCCATGCGAGTGTGAACTTATGACCATTTGTGTCTATGAGTTGCCGTAGGTATATGAGTGCTCTTTTCAGTGTGGATGTGGGCGTGTGAGTGGACGTGGGTGTGTGAGAGACGCTGTCGTGTATGTGGATGTGGGCTTGTGAGTGAACATAGGTGTGTGAATGTGTGTGTGTGTGTGTGTGTGTGTGTGTGTGTGTGTGTGTGTGTGTGTGTGTGTGTGTGTGTGTGTTCGCGCGTGTGGCCAAGAGCATTAAGCTATATAGATGATGTCGGCTCTGAGATCGCCTGGCAATCATATCCAGTTTACAGATTGCCGCTCGAAATACTAATAAAGTTCTGTGAGCACATAAACACACACACACACACACACACACACACACACACACACACACACACACACACATAAAAGTATCAGGAGGTCTTCATGGTGAAATGCAAGTGAACTTTATTTTTAACAATGACAGCCAGCCCGACTACAAACACCCCGTGACGTATTGTTGCACAAACTGGGAAATGCTCAGTCCTCGTACACCTACAGAAGCGGTCACTTGAAAGGCAGACGAGTGTGTCCAGAGATTTTACGCCGTGGCTAAACTTTATATTGGCTGTTGTTCTCGCGTGCCATGTGTTTATCTTGAGGAAGTTTGTGTGTAGCCAGCGGGGGGAGCTGTCAAGTGTCGGCCCCAGCTGATTGCTTCCCCACCTCCTCTCCTCCTGGGGTACACTCACAGCTGCATTCCTCTACCGCAGGCACAATTCTTCCATCCCTCATTCCACTCTTTCCATTTTTTCATTTCATTTTCTCTGAGATCATGGTGGGTAGTAAGGGAATTACGATCATTATTCCAGTATAAGTCATAGATGTGGTGGTGATACTTAAGCGTGAGACGAGTGTTCGATGCCTCATCAACAAACTTCCACACTCTCGCTACTACCTTCCTTTGAGCGCATATCATACAAAGATGTCGGAAATTATAAAGCGCGATTAACTCCATAAGATAAGCTTCGTATATCTCATAGTTCCACATTTTTATCGGCCTTTGCGTGAAGAATTTGATTGAGTTTATCAACAGGAAGAGTGGTGTTTGATGTCCCTAAAAACCGTCCATTATTTTCTCGGAAGAAATTCAAGTCTTCTTGATACTTCCTTTCACGTCATCCACTGCCGCTGATGGAAGACGCTGGAGACAAAACCTGGAACTTCATCTCCCGACGGCCTCGTAAAGCTTTTACAAAACTCGTCTCTCAGCAATTTTTGACGTGGCCAGTTACGACGAAACCAAATGAAAATAATAAATGCTTTAGTTTCACTTAAATCCCCTTTATGAGACAAGATATCTCTTCTAGGTTTAAAACATTTAGAGATATACTCGTATATATTCTACAGAATGTATTACAGTTTAATACACTCAAAGAGAAGTACGGAGTAACAAGGAGCGTGTTGAGATGAGGTGGAATGCGAGTCAAGGCGCGGGGCGTCCTTGTGTTTTATGTGCGTCAGCGGCAATTAGCCGAGGCCAAGAGAGAGATTCCCGCCTCCTTGTAGCTTCTGATATTTTATACATTTCATGGTCGTGTAGTAGCTCACATGCTCTTAGAAAACAGAATTCAAGCCTCTTTGGTTTTCTCTTTGAGGTGCTCTGGAAGGAAAGCAACATTTCGAAGTCTTTCGCATCTGTTTTAGGATTCGGACAATAAACTACAAATACAAAACAAAGTTGCTTATTATGCTTAGATGAAATTCTCCTTCAGTTACTCTGATAGCTGTATTCACTGAATGACAAACTTCAGGAAAGGATCAGCAAATAAGAATAAGTCGCCTGTGTTACCCCACAGGAGAGAGGACGCCGGAGCGGAAGGCCATGTATTTGGCCGCGTAGGGTTCGAACCTTGGAGTCGTGAGACCACATCACTGGTAAGAAGCTCTTTCTGCGACTAGGTCATAAGGTGAAACCTCAAGCTACATAATCCCTGGGCCATCGGTCACGTGGCCACATAGCTAGCCACACCTAGGATCACAGGAGTATGAGGCAGCATCTCTCCGGACCACGGGATCATAAAGTCATGTAGTCTATGGCCAAATAGTCTTAAGTCATGCAATTTTTGTTTACATAATCTCTAGCCACGTAGCCTCCGGTCAAGCACCCTACAGTCCACAGGGTAATGAGGGCTCCTAGCCATGGGGTCGTGACAATACACAGGCCATGAGCCATGGAGTCGTGAAGGACACATAGGCTCCGACCCATGGGGTCGTGAGGGACACATAGGCTCCTACACATGGGGTCGTGAGGGTACATAGGCTGCGGACCCTAGGGTCGTGAGGACACATAGGCTCCGCGTCACAAGGTCATCTGGTTCAGTGTTTGCTTCTCTACTCAGGACGTCACGCCTTTAAAATCAATTGAGCTCTGTTCTGGAGGTCGTTGCTCTCTCTCTCTCTCTCTCTCTTATATATATATATATATATGTATATATATATATATATATATATATATATATATATATATATATATATATATATATATATATATATATATATATATATATATATATATATATGCAGGAGGGTGAAAGGAGGGCAAGGAATAGAGTGAATATATATGCAGGAAAAAAAAAAAAAAAAAAATTATATATATATATATATATATATATATATATATATATATATATATATATATATATATATATATATATATATATATATATATATATATATATATGTATATATATATATATATATATTTCTTTTTTTTTTTTTTTTAAACTTTGTCGCTGTCTCCCGCGTTTGCGAGGTAGCGCAAGGAAACAGACGAAAGAAATGGCCCCACCCCCCCCCCCCCCCCAAACACATGTACATACACACGTCCACACACGCAAATATACATACCTACACAGCTTTCCATGGTTTACCCCAGACGCTTCACATGCCCCGACTCAATCCACTGACAGCACGTCAACCCCTGTATACCACATCGCTCCAATTCACTCTATTCCTTGCCCTCCTTTCACCCTCCTGCATGTTCAGGCCCCGATCACACAAAATCTTTTTCACTCCATCTTTCCACCTCCAATTTGGTCTCCCTCTTCTCCTCGTTCCCTCCACCTCCGACACATATATCTTCTTGGTCAGTCTTTCCTCACTCATTCTCTCCATGTGCCCAAACCATTTCAAAACACCCTCCTCTGCTCTCTCAACCACGCTCTTTTTATTTCCACACATCTCTCTTACCTTTACGTTACTTACTCGATCAAACCACCTCACACCACACATTGTCCTCAAACATCTCATTTCCAGCACATCCATCCTCCTGCGCACAACTCTATCCATAGCCTACGCCTCGCAACCATACAACATTGTTGGAACCACTATTCCTTCAAACATACCCATTTTTTCTTTCCGAGATAATGTTCTCGACTTCCACACATTCTTCAAGGCTCCCAGAATTTTCGCCCCCTCCCCCACCCTATGATCCACTTCCGCTTCCATGGTTCCATCCGCTGCCAGATCCACTCCCAGATATCTAAAACACTTTACTTCCTCCAGTTTTTCTCCATTCAAACTTACCTCCCAATTGACTTGACCCTCAACCCTACTGTACCTAATTACCTTGCTCTTATTCACATTTACTCTTAACTTTCTTCTTGCACACACTTTACCAAACTCAGTCACCAGCTTCTGCAGTTTCTCACATGAATCAGCCACCAGCGCTGTATCTTCAGCGAACAACAACTGACTCACTTCCCAAGCTCTCTCATCCCCAACAGACTTCATACTTGCCCATCTTTCCAAAACTCTTGCATTCACCTCCCTAACAACCTCATCCATAAACAAATTAAACAACCATGGAGACATCACACACCCCTGCCGCAAACCTACATTCACTGAGAACCAATCACTTTCCTCTTTTCCTAAATGTACACATGCCTTACATCCTCGATAAAAACTTTTCACTGCTTCTAACAACTTGCCACCCACACCATATATTCTTAATACCCTCCACAGAGCATCTCTATCAACTGTATCATATGCCTTCTCCAGATTCATAAATGCTACATACAAATCCATTTGCTTTTCTAAGTATTTCTCACATACATTCTTCAAAGCAAACACCTGATCCACACATCCTCTACCACTTCTGAAACCACACTGCTCTTCCCCAATCTGATGCTCTGTACATGCCTTCACCCTCTCAATCAATACCCTCCCATATGATTTACCAGGAATACTCAACAAACTTATACCTCTGTAATTTGAGCACTCACTCTTATCCCCTTTGCCTTTGTACAATGGCACTATGCACGCATTCCGCCAATCCTCAGGCACCTCACCATGAGTCATACATACATTAAATAACCTTACCGACCAGTCAATAATAGAGTCACCCCCTTTTTTAATAAATTCCACTGCAATACCATCCAAACCTGCTGCCTTGCCGGCTTTCATCTTCCGCAAAGCTTTTACTACCTCTTCTCTGTTTACCAAATCATTTTCCCTAACCCTCTCACTTTGCACACCACCTCGACCAAAACACCCTATATCTGCCACTCTATCATCAAACACATTCAACAAACCTTCAAAATACTCAATCCATCTCCTTCTCACATCACCACTACTTGTTATCACCTCCCCATTTGCGCCCTTCACTGAAGTTCCCATTAGCTCCCTTGTCTTACGCACTTTATTTACCTCCTTCCAGAACGTCTTTTTATTCTCCCTAAAATTTAATGATACTCTCTCACCCCAACTCTCATTTGCCCTCTTTTTCACCTCTTGCACCTTTCTCTTGACCTCCTGTCTCTTTCTTTTATACATCTCCCACTCAATTTCATTTTTTCCCTGCAAGAATCGTCCAAATGCCTCTCTCTTCTCTTTCACTAATAATCTTACTTCTTCATCCCACCACTCACTACCCTTTCTAATCAACCCACCTCGCACTCTTCTCATGCCACAAGCATCTTTTGCGGAATCCATCACTGATTCCCTAAATACATCCCATTCCTCCCCCACTCCCCTTACTTCCATTGTTCTCACATATATATATATATATATATATATATATATATATATATATATATATATATATATATATATATATATATATATATATATATATATATATATATATATATATATATATATATATATATATATATATATATACATATATATATATATATATATATATATATTGATTGAGAGGGTGAAGGCATGTACAGAGCATCAGATTGGGGAGGAGCAGTGCGGTTTCAGAAGTGGTAGAGGATGTGTGGATCAGGTGTTTGCTTTGAAGAATGTATGTGAGAAATACTTAGAAAAGCAAATGGATTTGTATGTAGCATTTATGGATCTGGAGAAGGCATATGATAGAGTTGATAGAGATGCTCTGTGGAAGGTATTAAGAATATATGGTGTGGGAGGCAAGTTGTTAGAAGCAGTGAAAAGTTTTTATCGAGGATGTAAGGCATGTGTACGTGTAGGAAGAGAGGAAAGTGATTGGTTCTCAGTGAATGTAGGTTTGCGGCAGGGGTGTGTGATGTCTCCATGGTTGTTTAATTTGTTTATGGATGGGGTTGTGCAAGAGTTTTGGAAAGAGGGGCATGTATGAAGTCTGTTGGGGATGAGAGAGCTTGGGAAGTGAGTCAGTTGTTGTTCGCTGATGATACAGCGCTGGTGGCTGATTCATGTGAGAAACTGCAGAAGCTGGTGACTGAGTTTGGTAAAGTGTGTGGAAGAAGAAAGTTAAGAGTAAATGTGAATAAGAGCAAGGTTATTAGGTACAGTAGGGTTGAGGGTCAAGTCAATTGGGAGGTGAGTTTGAATGGAGAAAAACTGGAGGAAGTGAAGTGTTTTAGATATCTGGGAGTGGATCTGGCAGCGGATGGAACCATGGAAGCGGAAGTGGATCATGGAGTGGGGGAGGGGGCGAAAATTCTGGGGGCCTTGAAGAATGTGTGGAAGTCGAGAACATTATCTCGGAAAGCAAAAATGGGTATGTTTGAAGGAATAGTGGTTCCAACAATGTTGTATGGTTGCGAGGCGTGGGCTATGGATAGAGTTGTGAGCAGGAGGATGGATGTGCTGGAAATGAGATGTTTGAGGACAATGTGTGGTGTGAGGTGGTTTGATCGAGTGAGTAACGTAAGGGTAAGAGAGATGTGTGGAAATAAAAAGAGCGTGGTTGAGAGAGCAGAAGAGGGTGTTTTGAAGTGGTTTGGGCACATGGAGAGAATGAGTGAGGAAAGATTGACCAAGAGGATATATGTGTCGGAGGTGGAGGGAACGAGGAGAAAAGGGAGACCAAATTGGAGGTGGAAAGATGGAGTGAAAAAGATTTTGTGTGATCGGGGCCTGAATATGCAGGAGGGTGAAAGGAGGGCAAGGAATAGAGTGAATTGGAGCGATGTGGTATACCGGGGTTGACGTGCTGTCAGTGGATTGAATCAAGGCATGTGAAGCGTCTGAGGTAAACCATGGAAAGCGGTGTAGGTATGTATATTTGCGTGTGTGGACGTATGTATGGGGGGGGGGGGGGTTGGGCCATTTCTTTCGTCTGTTTCCTTGCGCTACCTCGCAAACGCGGGAGACAGCGACAAAGTATAATAAATGAAAAAAAAAAATATATATATATATATATATATATATATATATATATATATATATATATATATATATATATATATATATATATATATATATATATATATAAATATATATATATATATATATATATATATATATATATATTTATATTGTTTCTTTTTTTTTTATCAAACTATTCGCCATTTCCCGCATTAGCGAGGTAGCGTTAAGAACAGAGGACTGGGCCTTTGAGGGAATATCCTCACCTGGCCCCCTTCTCTGTCCCTTCTTTTGGACAAAGAAAAAAAAAGAAAAAGAAAAAAGAAACGAGAGGGGAGGATTTCCAGCCCCCCGCTCCCTCCCCTTTTAGTCGCCTTCTACGACACGCAGGGAATACGTGGAAAGTATTCTTTCTCCCCTATCCCCAGGGATAATATATATATATATATATATATATATATATATATATATATATATATATATATATATATATATATATATATATTCGCTATTTCCCTGCGTTAGCAAAGTAGCGCTAAGAACAAAGAAATGACTTCATTCGCTCACATCCACTCTTTAACTGCCATTCATGATGCACCGAAAACGCAACTCCTTATCCACGACCAGTGTCCAAAATCTTTCGGTACGTTCCCCAGACTTCTTCATATGCCATTGTTCAATCCAGTGACAGCACGTCGTCCTTTGTATACCGTATTGATCCAATTCCCTTTTAACTTTTATCTTTCTTTCTCTCTCTCTCACACTTCTGTTTTCAAATTATATCATGGCACTTATCCTTGGAGGCCTGGTGCATGTCCACAACAACATGCGAAGGGCGTCACGCAGGGTAAACATTTGGAAGGACTTACACAAGGTAAACTCCTGGAGGGATTCACACAAGGTAAGCATCTGGAAGCACTCACATAAGGTAGACATCAATATTAGTGTTAATCTCCGGGGCCAAGTTGGTAAACACGCTGGCAGGTCCTTCTTTATAACCCACACTACCATCTGGCAGCAGGAGCCTCATCTATACGACCAGCTGGCAGCAGGATCCACACCCATACGAGCAGTTGGCAGCATGAGCAACACACACACCAGTAGATGGCCGCAAGGAGGGAGTTTGAAGAACGGGGTAATTCAAGTAGAGCAAAACCAAGGAGAAGGTACAGGAAAAAGGGTGAAGGAAATGGGGATGAATGAGGCACAAGAAAGGAAAAAATGTGAAGCGAGATCACCGGGAGAAAGAGAAAACGATGAGAGGACCCAGGAAGGAGGTTTCTCTTTGTCACCATGAATATGGCAGCCGATACACACGTGCAGTTGTCCCTTACCAGGCGGGGATCAGGGAGGATGAAACAGCAGGACGATAGGAGGAGGAATAAGGGATGAATGAAATTAGTTTTTGACCTCAGACAGAAGTGAAATCGCATGATTTTCAGATTTCTTTAACGAAAAGTTGATCACAAGATACTCAGTAAAGGAATTTCATAGTTGGTCTGATAAATGGTTGATAAAATTCCACTTAGGTAAATGTAAATTTATGAGTATCTGACCCATTGAAATGAGGCATCGACTTGAATATAGCTTAGAAGGAAGTCTACTACAGGAAATGGTGTGAGAAAGGAACTTGGGGAGGGAATGGAAGGATCTCGTGTTCAGGATTTGGTCATTTTGTGACACAGAGAAAGGCAATATGTATTAAGGAGGATTACAGGAGTCTAGTGGTAATAAGACGGAGTGGGATAAGGTAGGTAGAGAGGATGGGATGGGGTAGTGAGACAGGGTGGTATATGACAGTAAGGTGGATTGTACATGGGAAGGAGGAGATACAGCAGACATAAGAGTTTATGACGAAGTTATCCGCCAAAGGTCATTCTAAATTTATGTAAATGAAGACAGCAAAATAAAGAAAATGATTTCTCCCCAACCATTGCTTCCACCTGCACATCACCAGTAGGAGACCAGGCTATGAAATCACCATGTGGT